>NC_080556.1:9947500-10000000 GCF_028640845.1 Ahaetulla prasina | reverse complement strand
ATATTTGAAACACAATTGTACTAGGAAAGGCTGAGTATGTACATCAGTGGTAGTCAACCTGGTCCCTACTGCCCACTAGTGGGCGTTCCAGCTTTCATGGTGGGCGGTAGGGGTTTTGTCCGATACTGAAGCACTTTCCTTTTTTTTTTAATTTAATTGACTTTTTTAAAAAAATTCATAGCATTATTTAAAAACATTTTCATTAGGTTTTCGTAAAATTCCCCGTGACAATTTAAATTTCTGAACATATACTATTTGTATCGCCCGCGTATAAGTTTAGTTCACGTTACGTAAGTGAAACTAAATGGCGCTATAGTGCGACCGCAAACAAAAGAGCCTCGTCCCAGAACAGCTCGCGCATTTCCCCCCCACACCACCCAGCTGTAACAGACAAGCAGAGCTGGTAGCCGGCGCCCCCCCCCAACCCTATCCACGATGCGCGAGAGGCATGCGCAGACGACGATACACGGCGCATTATTGTGGAACTGGTGGGTGGTTAGAAAATTTTACTACTAACAGAGATACAAAAGTGGGTGGTAGGTACAGTATAAAAAGGTTGACTACCCCTAATGTACACTCTACGCAAGGAAACTCTCTGGTCATGGCGTTCCCTAAAATCCAAGTTTGCCTCCTTCAGATAAAGTTTATTTGGGACCTCCTCGCCTGTTTCAAGAGCTGCAGGATCTGCAAAAGGATCTGGCTGTGGTGCAACAGATCACTCTTTTAATCAGCACCCTCCATGGCACCTACCAGGTGAGTCCACTTTGGGGTAACCTGAGCACCATTGAGGGCCCTTCGCCCAACACTCTGTGGCTCAGACTGCTAATGCAGTCTGTTATTAACAGCAGCTGCTTGCAATTACTGCAGGTTCTAGTCCCACCAGGCCCAAGGTTGACTCAGCCTTCCATCCTTTATAAGGTAGGTAAAATGAGGACCCAGATTGTTGGGGGCGATAAAAGTTGACTTTGTATATAAATATACAAATAGGATGAAGACTATTGCTAGCATAGTGTAAGCCGCCCTGAGTCTTCAGAGAAGGGCGGGATATAAATGCAAATTTAAAAAAAACACCCTGTTATTTCCAGCGCTTTTGAAGCCATGTGAGATAGGTTTTTGGTTTTTTTTTGAAATGCAGAAGTTGTGAACAACATAGGGGGTCTTTCCTCCCTTCCACCCTCTGGGTTCAAGTCCATCTCTTCCTCTCCGCGTGGAAGTGAAGTCTCTTGCCGAATCCTGTAGTTATTTCAGAGGTCTTTTAAGGCTGCTTTGACGGCTTTGCAGCTCTTCCTCACAGGACAACTGCCTGGATTTTTACTCGATCTTTTGGACCGAGTAAGGAATAAATGCATGTAGCGTGTTCTAAATATGTGGAGAACAGAGGGGAAAGGTTACTGACATGCTTTATTCTGTCTGATGAGCTGAAGAGCTGATGTTTTGATGCTAATTTATTGATCAGCTTGGGATTCTGAGTGGGTTAGCTTTTGAGGAATTAAAATAGAATAGAATAGAATAGAATAGAATAGAATAGAATATTTTATTGGCCAAGTGTGATTGGACACACAAGGAATTTGTCTTGGTGCATAGGCTCTCAGTGTACATAAAAGAAAAGATACATTCATCAAGAATCATAAGGTACAACACTTAAAGATAGTCATAGAATAGAATAGAATAGAATAGAATAGAATAGAATAGAATAGAATAGAATAGAATAGTGTAGAATAGAATTGAATTCTTTATTGGCCAAGTGTGATTGGACACACAAGGAATTTGTCTTTGGTGCATAAGTTAGTGTACATAAAAGAAAAGATACGTTCATCAAGAATCATAAGGTTCAACAATAAATGATAGTCATAGAATAGAATAGAATAGAATAGAATAGAATAGAATAGAATAGAATAGAATAGAATAGAATAGAATAGAATAGAATAAAATACAACACTTAATGATAGTCATAGGTTACAAATAAGCAATCGGGAAACAATATCAATATAAATTGTAAGGATACAAGCAACAAAGTTACAGTCATAAGTGGAAGGAGATGGGTGATGGGAAAAATGAGAAGATGAGAAGATTAATAGTAACACAGACCTAGTAAATAGTTTGACAGTGTTGAGGGAATTATTTGTTTAACAGAGTGATGGCCTTCGGGAAAAAACTGTTCTTGTGTCTAGTTGTTCTGGTGTGCAGTGCTCTATAGCGTCGTTTTGAGGGTAGGAGTTGAAGCAGTTTATGTCCAGGATGTGAGGGATCTGCAAATATTTTCACGGCCCTCTTCTTGACTCGTGCAGTATACAGGTCCTCAATGGAAGGCAGGTTGGTAGCAATTATTATCTGTGTCTGTCTTGTTGGGTTGCAGAACCGAACCAGACAGTTATAGAGGTGCAAATGACAGACTCAATAATTCCTCTGTAGAATTGGATCAGCAGCTCCTTGGGTAGTTTGAGCTTACTGAGTTGGCGCAGAAAGAACATTCTTTGTTGTCCTTTTTTGATGACGTTTTTGATGTTAACTGTCCATTTTAGATCTTGCGATATGGTTAGAGCCTAGAAATTTGAAGGTTTCTACTATTGATACTGTGTTGTCTAGTATTGTGAGAGGTGGAAGTATGGAAGGGTAGGCCTTACAGAAACTCCAGCGAGCACATGATGTGTAAGTACAGGTACTTACGACCTGTAAGTTCGTCGATTTACGATGACAGTTGAGCTCCAAATTTCTGTGGCTAAGCAAGGCAATTGTTAGGTAGGTTTTGCCCCATTTTACAATCTTTCTAGCCACAGTTGTTAAATAAATCAGTGCGAGTTGTTTAAGTTAGTCACACGACTGTAAAACAAGTCTGGCTTCCCCGTTGACTTTGCTTGTCGGAAGGTCGCAAAAAGGAATCACAAGACTCTTGGGATGCTGCGACCGTCATCATATGAGTCAGTTGCCAAGGGACCAAGGTTTGTTCATGTGACCATGGGAGTGTTACAACGGTTGTGTGAAAAACGGTCCTAAGCCACTTTTTTACAGTCCCGTTGTAACTGTTGAACGGTCACTAAACAGATGGTTGTCAGTTGAGGGCTACTTGTACTGTTCTTGAGCAATGGAGAGAAACCGTACAGACTCCTTTCTGTCGAAATCACCGATAGGCCTTTCAATCTCAATTGGAGGGTTTGCTCTCAACTGTCAACTCGCAAAGCATCCCTCGCAAAGCTCTCGAGTTGTCATAGGCAAGGGGGATGGGGAAACCGACGAAACAGCATGGCAGCCAAAGACAATTGCACATTCCAGACTTATCTTTCTCAAGGCTGTCTCCCGGGGCTACCCACAGCGGCAGGAGGGGAGTGATCTCTACAACCAGTGAAATTTGCTTCGTTGGTGAATGTGATTGATGACAGACCCTGGGAGAAGTGGGGGAAATAAGGTCATGATTGGGGCATAAATTACATGGGGTGTGTGTGTCAGAGTTGGCTTCACTTGGGAACCTGCCGACATGAAGCTCCTAATAAATAACTGGATTTCTTTTGAAGCTCGGCTGGAGGCTCATGATTTAATTAGGGCATCCCTCGGAACCCTGACGTCAACACTATTATCCATGAAGTCCACAATCCAGATTCATGATACCCTCCCAGGCTGTACCCCTGAATAAGGATCCCTACTGAATTAATTTTCTTTTTCCACTTAACGTTCTAGAACTTGAACATGACGGTGGCCCAAGACTGGTGTTTAGCTCTGCAGAGGATGATGAGGGTGAAGGAAGAGGAGATTCACTCGGCCAACAAATGCCGCCTCCGTCTCTTACTTCCTGGGAAGCCCGACAAGTACGTGGGATGGTTTATGTCGTAAGGCTGGCTCAAGAGAACCCATAATGACGTTCGAAGCCCGCCCACCCACGAATCTGGCTTCAGCCCACCAGTCCATGGCTGCTTCATTCCCACCAAAGCCAGGAGTGGGTCAAGCTGTGTCTTCAATCAAAAAGAATAGAGGTGGAAGGGACCTTGGAGGTCTTCTAGTCCAACCCCCTGCTCAAGCAGGAGACCCTATGCCATTCCAGACAGATGGCTGCCCAGTCTTTTCTTAAAAACCTCCAGCGATGGAGGACCCACAACTTCTGAAGGCAACTTCTGTTCCACCGATTAATTGTCCTCACTGTTAGGAAGTTTCTCCTTAATTCCAGGTTGCTTCTCTCCTTGACTAGTTTCCATCTTTTGTTTCTTGTCCTGCCCTCAGGTGTGTCAGAGAATAATTTGACCCCCTCCTCTTTGTGGCAGCCCCTCAAATACTGGAATACCGCTGTCATGTCTCCCCTAGTCCTTCTTTTCCCTAGATTGGCCATGCCCAGTTCCTGCAACCTTCCTTCATATGTTTTAGTCTCCTGGTCTTTAATCATCCTAGTTGCTCTTCTCTCCACCTTTTTCAGAGTCTCAACATCTTTTTTGTAATGTGGTAACCAAAACTGGATGCAGTATTCCAGGTGTGGCCTTGCTAAGGCTTTATAAAGCAGTACTAATACTTCATATCAATAGGATAGGATAGGATAGGATAGGATAGGATAGGATAGGATAGGATAGGATAGGATAGGATAGGATAGGATAGAATAGAATAGAATAGAATAGAAATAAGAATAAGAAATAGAATAGCGAATAGAATAAAATAGAATATGATAGAATAGAATAGAGAAAATAGAATAGAATAGAAATAAGAAATAAGAAATATGAGTAGAAAACAGAATAGAATAGAATAAAATAGAATAGAGAAAATAGAATAGAATGAAAATAAGAAATGAATAGAATAGAATAGAATAGAAATATGAATAGATTAGAGAATAGAATATAGAACAGAATAGAATAGAGAAAATAGAATAGAAAAGAAATAAGAGATAGGAATAGAATAGAGAATATAATATAGAATATAAGAGATAGGAATAGAATAGAGAATATAATATAGAATAGAATAGAATTAGAATAGAGAAAATAGAATAGAATAGAGAAAATAGAATAGAATAGAAATAAGAAATATGAGTAGAATAGAATAGAGAATAGAAAAGATATGAATAGAATAGAGAATAGAATAGAAAAGAAAAGAAATATGAATAGACTAGAGAAAATAGAATAGAATAGAAATAAGGAATAGGAATAGAAAAGAGAATAGAATAGGGAATAGAGTAGAATAGTATAGGATAGAATAGAATTAGAACAGAACAGAACAGAACAACAGAGCTGGAAGGGACCTTTGGAGGTCTTCTAGTCCAACCCCCTGCTTAGGCAGGAAACCCTGCACTACATCAGACGAATAGTCATCCAACATCTTCTTGAAAACTTAAAAATAGGATTCTAATTCTATGTCTCTGTTTATACCACCAAGGGTTGTATTAGCGTTTTTTTTGGCTGCTGCCGCACACGGCTGGCTCGTGTTTAAATGATCGTCCGCTAGGACTCCAAGGTCCCTCCCTCCCACAGGGACTGTTTTTGAGCCAGGTCTCTCCTAATCTTGTACCAAAGGTACAAGTACAGACTGTGTGACCCTAATGGAGAGTATCCCTTTTATTTTCTCCTTCTGGACTTCACCTGATTTTACAGGTGACTATTAATCTGGTTCTCCTTGTTTTTATTTCTTATATTTATTTATTTAATTTGTCATAACAATATACACAAGCATCACACAAAAAGATTATATAATATATAAACATATATATGAGGAGAAACAAGGAAGTCTAAGCATATATATATATATATATATATATATATATATATATATATATATATATATATATATTGGCAACATTAGCCAATTCAAACCCCTCCAATCCATTCATGCAGCAGACTGACACCCACTATGAAGATGTAGCACGACCACAAAGCCAAACAACAGCTATGCAGCTCACCAGCTCAAATCCCCCTGCAGCACAGACTAGACTGAGCACAACCAAGCCCCCACCAACACAGGACACACCCCCAGCCAATCAGAGCACAGAAAAAACCCCATCCAATCAGAGCACAGCCAAGCTCCCACCCAATCAGTTCAAACCCCCACTAGCAGTTAAAAAGAAGAAACGGCTGCGATCACACATTGCTCCCAGAAGCACGAAGCTGAAGCCTGAAGATGACGAATGAGACTTCGTCGAAACGTTGCCAAGACACTTCCAATTTTACACGGGAGAAAACCCGAACAACCAAAGACCTATATACAAACACCCGTGAAAACCTCAGAAAACATATATATATATATATAGGAAAAGAAACAATAGGAAAGGAACGGTAGGCATGTTTGTGCTCTTATGCACGCCCCTTACAGACCTCTTAGGAATGGGGTGAGGTCAACAGTAGATAGTTTTTGGTTAAAACTTTTGGGGTTATGAGAAGAGACCACAGAGTCAGGTAGTGCGTTCCAAGCACAGATAACTCTGTTACAGAAGCCATATTTTCTGCAATCTAGATTAAAGCGGTTGACATTAAGTTTAAATCTATTGGTTGCTTTGGATTATTGCAATTGAAGCTGAAGTAGTCTTTAACAGGAAGGACATTACAATAGATGATTCTATGAGTTAAACCCAGGTCCAGTTGAAGGCAACGGAGTTCCAAGTTTTCTAAACGTAGGGTTTCAAGTCTGGTGGGATAAGGTATTTTGTTGGTTACGGAGGAGTGGAGAACTCTTCTTGTAAAATATTTCTGGACAAAGAGCTACTGCTGGCTCCAAAACAGAATGGAGAATTTCGCCTAATTTAACAACAGGAAGTTCAAAAGAGGACATTTGGGGTATCAATGATTCTCTTGAAATGATCTCTTTTCGTCGTTCCCAAACTTCAGGTTTAACCGTAGTCTGTTTAGGTTTACAAGAAGCAACGGGTGATTGATTGTTTTTTCTTTTGAACTATACCTTGTGTTTGTTCTGGGAAGTGGGGGGGAGGGAGGAGGGTGGTTTTGGAGGGAGGGGGGGATGGAGTGGGGGGGAGGGGGGGAAAAGGGGAGGTGAAAATTTTTGTAAAAACTTTTTCAATAAAAAAAAAGAAACTAATCAAGGAGAGAAGCAACTTAGAACTAAGGAGGAATTTCCTGATAGTTAGAACAATTAATCCGTAGAACGACTTGCCACCAGAACTTGCGAATGCTCCAACACTGGAAATTTTTAAGAAGATGTTGGATACCCATTTGTCTGGAGTGGTGTAGGGTTTCCTGCCTGGGCAGGGGGTTGGTCCCTTCCAGCTCTTATTATTATTATTATTATTATTATAGGTAACCCTTCCTAAAGGAAGAATCTGCCTTTCATTAATCAAAGAGGAAGCACGCATCGGACCAAAAGGAGATTTAGAATCCTAGGGCTGCAAGGGACCCCCGGAGGTCTTCTATTCCAACTGTATCATCCTGGATTTCCGAGTTCACGTTCTCATATTTATGTCCCGAAGGTGTCTTTTTTTTTTATCAAGAGGAATTTCCTTGTTTTTCTTTGGAGACGTTTCGCTTCTCATCCAAGGAGCTTCTTCAGCTCTTGACTGGATGGCGGGGAACGGAAGGATTTATATTCCTTGCAGACGGGTGGTCATTTGCATTCTTTTTAGAGAGTCGTTGAGGCCACTTGGAGGGTTTATCTGTGTCCTCAGGGTCACCTGAGTGGTGCAAATGAATGCGGAGCCTTCTTGGAACTGCGGAAAGGACTTGTGTTGTAGACTGGAGATAGAGCAGCGGTTCTCCACCTGTGGATCGCGACCCCGTTGGGGGTCGAATGACGATTTGCCAGGGGTCGCCTAAGACCATCGGAAATATGGGAACTATACTTGCGAGTTGAAGAATCGCGCTCCAATGGTTGACTCCACAAGCCAGCTGCAGGCGCTTCAAATCGCTAGCCGAATTCGGCTTCTGGCGCGATGAATTAAATAAGAGAGAAATCTTTGCTCTGATGTCTCGCTCTCAAGCCAGCTGCAATCCCTCCCAATCGCTAGCCTAATCTGGCTTCAGGCGCCATAAACTTAATAGGGGAGGAGTCTCCGCTTTAATGCCTCCGTCCTCAAGGCAATCGCAAGCAGTTCAGATCGCTAGCCAATACGGCTTCAGGCGCGATAAATTAAAAAAAAAAACAGTTTGCCGCCTTTTTCCTCCTTCTTCGGCTGCTGAGGAGCGCTGAGATCGCTGCCTAAAAAAATAATAATTTTACAGTTGGGGTCGCCACATCGTGGGGAATTGTATTAAAGGGGTCACAGCGCTATAAAGGTTGAGAACCACTGAGATAGAGGATGTCGTATCTCACCCCCTCTGTTGAGAAAAGGCTGTTCAGTTTGGACATAGATGGCCTCTTTGACCCCTCTTTCAAACCAGTGGACTTCTCTGTCCAAAATGTGGACTTTGCTGTCTTCAAATAATAATAATAATAATAATAATAATAATAATAATAATAATAATAATAATAATAATAATAATAATAATAATAATAATAATATTTTAATTTGTATACCGCCCTTCTCCCGAAGGACTCAGGGTGGTTTACAGCCAAAATAAAAATACAGCAATACATACAATATTAAAAACAAACATTAAAAAGCTTATTAAATTTGGCCTAACATTAAAATACAAGTAACACTAAAAATTAATCAAAAATTAAAACCCCATAAAATCAGCTAAACATTGAAATTAAAATTCAAGCCAGTGGCCTTTTGTCTTTTAAATGCTTTGTCTTTTAAATGAGTGGCCTTTGTCTTTTAAATGCTGAATCTATTTCCTGGTGGGTTTGTTCTCCTATGGCAGGAGTCTGCAAACTTGGCTCTTGTAAGACTTGTGGACTTCAACTCCCAGGACTCCCAGTTGAAATCCTTCAACTCTGGGAGTTGCAGTCCACAAGTCTTAAAAGAGCCAAGTTTGCAGACCCCTCTGCCCTATGGTGGCAACCATGGATCTGGATGACTGAGAATCTCCATTGACGCTCTCATCTTTTATCTCCTGGGATTTATTTTTTTAGATGGATATTTTTTTATATCTATATTACATTTTTAATATGTTTATTTATTTATATTGACAGGTCCGGTCGCCCCGTCAGCGTCATGGTGGTATTCATCACACCCAACCCGCTCAGTAAAATTTCTTGGGTGAATCATTTGCACTTGGCCAAAATTGCCCTCCGTGAGTAGATCACCTTGGCTTCGTTATTCCTTGGTTATTATTTATTTATTTATTTATTTATTTTGTCACAACAATATATGTAGGTATCATACAAAAAGATTATACAGTAAGTAAACACATATATGGGTAAATATAAGGAGGTATAAGCATATATATATATATAGGAAGAAGAAAAGAAAAACAATAGGACAGGAACGGTAGGCACGTTTGTGCGCTTATGCACGCCCCTTATGGTCCTCTTAGGAATGGGGTGAGGTCAATAGTAGAAAGTTTTTGGTTAAAGTTTTTAGGATTATGGGAAGAGACCACAGAGTCAGGTAAAGTATTCCAAGCACTGATGATTCTGTTACAGAAGTCATATTTTCTGCAATCTAGATTAAAGCGGTTGACATTAAGTTTAAATCTTTTGGTTGCTCTAGTATTATTGCAATTAAAGCTGAAGTAGTCTTTAACAGGAAGGACATTACAATATATGATTCTATGAGTTAAACTTAGGTCTTGTCGAAGGCGACGGAGTTCTAAGTTTTCTAAACCTAGGATTTCAAGTCTGGTGGCATAAGGTTCATAACGTAATATAATAACAAGAGTTGGAAGGGACCTTGGAGGTCTTCTAGTCCAACCCCCTGCCCGGGCAGGAAACCCTACACCATTTCAGACAAATGGCTATCTAAACATTTTCTTAAAAATTTCCAGTGTTGGAGCATTCACAATGTGGTTCAATGCTTCTTCTTTTTTTAAAAAAAAGTTTTTTTTATTAATAATTCTAATTTAAAAACAATGGACATCATTTGGCGTCTCTGGTTTCTAACATTTCCGTCTTATTCAAGTTAATAAGTAATGCATTCCTCAGTCTATATACAAATGTACATATATCTTACTTCATTACGTGTCAAGTATACAACGTTATGCCACCGGTAAAATTTGTTACTACCAGTTCTGTGGGTGTGGCTTGGGGGGGGAGTAATTTGACTGGGTGGGTGTGGCCAATTTTTTTTTTTTACTTTGAAAAGCATTTTTTTCTACAACTTCTTCGGCCAAAGAGGTTGTAAAAAAAATGCTTTTAAAAGCCTCTGATGATCGCCAGAGGAGCCTATTAAAAGCATTTTTTTTACAACCTCGTAGAAAAAATGCTTTTAAAGGGTTCTGATGATCCTAGCTGAGCCGCGTGATCATCAGAGGCTTTTTAAAAAAACTTTTAAAAGCATTTTTTCAGCCCCCCCAAAAAATGCTTTTAAAAGTAAAAAAAAGTAAAAAAAATGATCGCGCGGCTCAGCTGGGCATGGCGGGGGAGCAGGGATTTTTGCTACTGGTTCTCCGAACCATTCGCCGCTATCGCTACCGGATCGGGTGATCCGGTCTGAACCGGGAGCATTTCACCCCTGCATAATATCTCCTATACTGCTATATCCACATCCAATAAACCTATATCTCACTCACAAGTTTAATAAACTGTACATTGACATATAAATTTCCAGACATTCACTGCACCTTCTTCTTGGCATTCTTCCTCTCGTCTAACCATTCATAAAATTTAGTCCAGATTTCATAGTCCATTGATTCACTTTTATTTTTGAGCTCTAAGGCGAGTCTGTCCATTTCTGCACAGCTGAAAATTTTACATATCACTTCTTCTGAAGGTGTTTTTTTGCTGTTCCATTTTTGAGCAAATGCTATTCTTGCAGCTGTTAATCTATGTAAATATTAAATGGGTTGCATTTTTTATTATATTTACCGTCTGTCATTCCCAATAAGAAAAATTCTGGCTTGACTTCTATTTTGACCGTTAAAATCTCTTCTAGCCAACTCTTAATTTGATGCCAGAAACCTTTTGCTTTCGAGCACTCCCACCACATAGGATAATAGGACCCTGGGACCACCTCACCTTTCCAACATATCGTAGACTATATTTTGCTAATTCTTGCCAATCTTGTGGGTGGGAAGTGCCTCCTGCAAAACATTTTAGACAGGTTTTGGGTATATACTGTACCCAAAACATTTGCTCCAGGTTATCATAGTCAGTTCAATACTTCTTCATAATTTATTTATTTATTTATTTATTTATTTTGTCACAACAATATATATAAGTATCATACAAAAAGATTATATAGTATATAAACATATACATGAGTAAATATTAGGAGGTATAAGCATATATATATATATATATAAGAAGAAGAAGAAAAACAATAGGACAGGAACGGTAGGCACGTTTGTGCTCTTATGCACGCCCCTTATGGTCCTCCTAGGAATGGGGTGAGGCCAATATTAGAAAGTTTTTGGTTAAAGCTTTTGGGATTATGGGAAGAGACCACAGAGTTAGGTAAAGTATTCCAAGCACTGATGATTCTGTTACAGAAGTCATATTTTCCGCAATCTAGATTAAAGCGGTTAACATTAAGTTTAAATCTTTTGGTTGCTCTTGTATTATTGCAATTGAAGCTGAAGTAGTCTTTAACAGGAAGGACATTACAATAGATGATTCTATGAGTTAAACACAGGTCTTGTCGAAGGCAATGGAGTTCTAAGTTTTCTAAACCCAGGATTTCAAGTCTGGTGGGATAAGGTATTTTGTTGTTTTCAGAGGAGCGGAGAACTCTTCTTGTAAAATATTTCTGGACACGTTCAATTGTATTGCTATCAGAAATGTGGTGAGGGTTCCAGACAGGTGAGCTGTATTCAAGAATTGGTCTAGCAAATGTTTTATATGCTCTGGTTAGTAGTGTAGTGTTTTTAGTGTTTTAATGCAGTACAGTTAGTCCTCTACTTACAACCATTCGTTTAGTGACAGTTCAAAGTTACAGACTCAGTAAACCGCTTAGAGAGGGCTGTAACTAGCACTGTAAAGCGGTATATAAGTCTAAATGCTATTGCTATCTCTCTCTCCTTCCTTCCTTCCTTCCTTCCTTCCTTCCTTCCTTCCTTCCTTCCTTCCTTCCTTCCTTCCTTCCTTCCTTCCTTCCATCCATCCTTCCTTCCTTCCTTCCTTCCTTCCTTCCTTCCTTCCTTCCTTCCTTCCTTCCTTCCTTCCTTCCTTCCTTGTGGTTAGAATGCAATATTGCAAGCTCTGTCCACTGCCAGCAGTTTGATCCTGACTGGCTCAAGGTTGACTCAGCCTTCCGTCCTTCCAAGGTGGGTAAAATGAGGACCCAGATTGTTGGGGGCAAGAGGCTGACTCTGTAAACCACTTAGAGAGAGGGCTGCAAAGCACTGTAAAGCAGTATATAAATGGTATTGCTATTAATAAAATAGGTGGCAACCACACCGCTTAACAGCCACACTGCTTAACAATGGAAAAGTCTGCAGAGAGTCTGTAGAGATTCTCAGTCGTCTAGGTCGTGGTTGTCCCAAAGGTGCTTTTTAAAGAGGCAACTGGACTTTCTGTTGTTGTTGTTTTTTCCTTTGAAGACTTTTCGCTTCTCATCCAAGAAGCTTCTTCAGCTCTGACAGGATAGTGGGGAATGGAAGGATTTATATTCCTTGCAGACAGTTGGTCATTTGTGTTGTGGTCCGCCAACAGCCTGCGGAGCTGGCAACGGAGTCAGACAGCGGTGAGGCTGAGGAAGAACATGGGCCAGTCCTGGAGGCTGAGGAAGGCCCGGATGAGGGCTCTGTGTCGGAGGCTGAGGTGGGGCCAGGGCCATCGGGGAGTGATGTGCGGACTCCAGAGCCTCCAGAGCCGGACTGTAGTGAGGCAGAGGAACAGGAGGAGCCTGTTCCTAATGCAGGCATGAGAAGAGCTGCCAGAAGGCAAGAGCAGCTCAAGCAGAGAGGATAACTCGGGAATAGGTGGAAGAAATAATTGGCCCCTCCCATAAGGCTTAGAAGACCAGCAATGGCGTTTGGGCTCTTTGCCGGAAAACAACCTTGATAGCTTTGTCTTGTTGCATTTGTTTCGGATCGTGTCTTCTGAACGTTTGCCAAGAAAGGCCTTTGCCTAATTGGACCAAGGTTAGTGATAGGACCGAGGAATTTGTGTTGGGAGGAATTTGCTTTAATTTAGTTGGACTGAGTGAGTTAATTCTCAGCTTTTTTTAATGAAGTTTGTTTGTTTTTACACTGACCGAGTTTCCTACTACCTACATGGGCCTGGGTCACAACAATTTGCATCCTTTTTAGAGGGTTGTTGAGGCCACCTAGAAGTTTATCTGTGTCCTCAGGGTCACTTGAGTGGTGCTCCTGGTTCTTGTAGTCTGCAATTTTTTTCCCTCTGGAAATCCGTCCCTACTCCCACACCATTCCAAGGGTGTTCATCCCAAATCGTATATTTTTATTTATTTTATTTATTTATTTATTTTGTCACAACAATATATGTAGGTATCATAAAAAAAGATTATATAGCATATAAACACATATATGAGTAAATATTAGGAGGTATAAGCATATATATATATAGGAAGAAGAAAAGAAAAACAATAGGACAGGAACGGTAGGCACGTTTGTGCGCTTATGCACGCCCCTTATGGTCCTCTTAGGAATGGGGTGAGGTCAATAGTAGAAAGTTTTTGGATAAAACTTTTAGGATTATGGGAAGAGACCACAGAGTCAGGTAGTGAATTCCAAGCATTAACAACTCTGTTACTGAAGTCATATTTTCTGCAATCTAGATTAAAGCGGTTGACATTTAGTTTAAATCTATTAGTTTCTCTAGTATTATTGCAATTAAAGCTGAAGTAGTCTTTAACAGGAAGGACATTACAATAGATGATTCTGTGAGTTAAACTTAGGTCTTGTTGGAGGTGACGGAGTTCCAAGCTTTCTAAGCCTAGGATTTCAAGTCTGGTGGGGTAAGTTATTTTGTTGTTTTCAGAGGAATGGAGAACTCTTCTTGTAAAATATTTCTGGACACGTTCAATTGTATTGATGTCAGAGATGTGGTGAGGGTTCCAAACAGGTGAGCTGTATTCTAGAATTGGTCTAGCAAATGTTTTATATGCTCTGGTTAGTAGTGTAGTGTTTTTGGAAAAGAAGCTACGCAAGATTAGGTTTACAACTCTTAGAGCTTTTTTTGCTATGTAGTTGCAGTGGGCTTTGGCACTTAGATCATTTGACATGAAAACTCCAAGGTCTTTAACGGGATGGGGGTCGTCCGTAAGGTAATGTCCATCTAGTATGTACTTAGTGTTTGGGTTCTTTTTTCCTATATGTAAGACTGAGCATTTGCTGGATAAAATTTGGAGCTGCCAATTTTTAGACCAAGCAGTTAGATGATCAAGGTCGTTTTGAATGATAGAAGTATTGTCTGTGGTATTAAATAGTTCGACATCGTCAGCAAAGAGAACACAATTACTTGAGATATGGTCACAAAGATCATTAATATATAGTATAAAGAGTGTTGGTCCAAGGACGCTGCCTTGAGGAACGCCACTCTTGACAGGAACAGGATTTGATAAAGCATTGCCAATTTTGACTACTTGTTGTCTGTTAGACAGAAAAGCGGGTATCCATTTGTGAAGGGGTCCTGAGATGCCATAGGAAGTTAATTTTAGGAGAAGTTTATCGTGTATAACTAAAAACCGGTAGAGATTCTCCAGTCCTCCAGGTCATGGTTGTCTCCAAAGATGCTTTTTTTTTTCCAAGAGGCAACTGGACTTTCTGGTTTAACGATGGAGATTCTGATCCCAACTTTGGCTGTAAGTTGAGGACTGTCCCTGCAGAAGCTTTGGAAAAAAAAAAAAGCAGTTAAAGTGATTATTAGGAACTCCATGTGCGAAGCCCTCTGCTAAAATATTCAGTGGTTTTTTTTATGGCTTAAGGTAAAGGTAAAGGTTCCCCTCGCACATACGTGCTAGTCGTTCCCGACTCTAGGGGTCGGTGCTCATCTCCGTTTCAAAGCCGAAGAGCCAGCGCTGTCCGAAGACATTCTCCGTGGTCATGTGGCCGGCATGACTCAACGCCAAAGGCGCACGGAACGCTGTTCCCTTCCCACCAAAGGTGGTCCCTATTTTTTCTACTTGCATTTTTACGTGCTTTCAAAACTGCTAGGTTGGCAGAAGCTGGGACAAGTCGCGGGAGCTCACCCCGTTACACGGCAGCACTAGGGATTCGAACCGCTGAGCTGCCGACCTTTCGATCGACAAGCTCAACGTCCTAGTCCCTGAGCCACTGTGTCCCTTTACTTTTATGGCTTACTGTATGTTTAAATATTTTCTGTAATTAAAGTGCTGAGCTGCCACTCCCAAGGCATGGGGCCGAGAGGAGAATTTAATTGCTTATCTCTCCGTGGGTGATGGGATTTTTTTCTCCCCCCCCCCAATATTTCATAAGGAAATCGATAAAAGTTTGTGACTTTTAGGGGTCCCCCTAGATTCTTGTTCTGCCTTCTTCCCTGCCTGCCCTAATGAGATAACTCATTAGGGCGGGCTGCATAAACAGAGGGATAGAATCAAGATCACGTGAAGTATTAATACCTCTTTATAATGTCTTGGTAAGGCCACACTTGGAATATTGCATCCAGTTTTGGTCACCATATTATAAAAAAGATGCGGAGACTCTAGAAAGAGTGCAGAGAAGAGCAACGAAGATGATTAGGGGACTGGAGGCTAAAACATATGAAGAACGGTTGCAGGAACTGGGAATGTCTAGTTTAATGAAAAGAAGGACTAGGGGAGACATGATAGCAGTGTTCCAATATCTCAGGGGCTGCCACAAAAAAGAGGGAGTCAAGCTATTCTCCAAAGCACCTGAGGGTAGAACAAGAAGCAACGGGTGGAAACTAATCAAGGAGAGAAGCAACTTAGAACTAAAGAGAAATTTTCTGACAGTTAGAACAATTAATCAGTGGAACAACTTGCCTGCAGAAGTTGTAAATGATCCAACACTGGAAATTTTTAAGAAAATGTTGGATAGCCATTTGTCTGAAATGGGTGTAGGGTTTCCTGCCTGGGCAGGGAGTTAGACTAGAAGACCTCCAAGGTCCCTTCCAACTCTGATATTATTATTATTATTAACTTTAGGTGAAGAGAGGCTTAAATTGCTTCATCTGTTTTAAAAGTTTATTAATGAAGTGTGGCAAATAAACAAGGGAAGAGCGATACAGTCTGCTTAAATTTTATTAATGAAGTGTAGCAAATAAAAGAATAATGCATTAATGATAATACGATAAGGAGCTACATACATTAAAGCTACGGGTTTTTCCAGTGGTGAAATGTAAAATTTGTCACTACCGGTTCTGTGGGCGTGGCTTGGTGGGGGTGGGGTAATGTGACTGGGTGGGCGTGGCCACCTTTTTTTTTTTACTTTTAAAAGCATTTTTTCTACCGAAGGCTCTGATGATCGCATGGCTCAGCTGGGATCGGCAGAGGAGCCTTTTAAATCATTTTTTAAACAACCTCTTCAGCTGAAGAGGTTCTAGAAAACATGCTTTTAAAAGGCTCTGACAATCCCAGCTGAGCCGTACGATCATCAGAGCCTTTTTTTTTTTTTAGTTTTAAAAGCATTTTCTTGGACAAAGAAAATGTGGTTCTCCAAACCACCCGCTGCCATCGCTACCGGATTGGGTGATCCGGTCCAAACCGGGAGCATTTCACCCCTGGGTTTTCCCCCCTAATCTCAGGCAGTTTTAAGAGTTCTGAAAATTGAAACTCCTGCAACTTAAAAGTTGCCAAGGCTAAGAAGCAGTGCATTAAAAAAAATTTTTTTTTTGTTTACATTTATACCCCGCCCTTCTCCGAAGACTCAGGGCGGCTTACAGTGTATAAGGCAATAGTCTCATTCTATTTGTATATTTTTACAAAGTCAACTTATTGCCCCCCCAACAATCTGGGTCCTCATTTTACCTACCTTATAAAGGATGGAAGGCTGAGTCAACCTTGGGCCGGGCTCGAACCTGCAGTAATTGCAGGCTACTGTGTTCTTAATAACAGGCTTTTACCAGCGTGAGCTAAACCGGCCCTGAAAATTAAGCGGCGGGGGGGGGGGGGAATGCGAATTTAGAAAGGAAAAAAAAAATGCTGCTAATAGAACACTGATTCAGTCCTTAATCCTATTGTATCTAAATTGTAATAAAAAATACTGCCACCTCTTTCCCATTTTTTAAGAGGAAGACTTTTCAGAGACGGATGAAAATGTCACCTTTGCAGAGATGATGGATGGCCATATCAATCTGATTGATCAATAAAAATAATTAATCAATAAAACTGTACACACTTTTTTTTTAGCTGCAGAAGAGGACAGGGGATAGGGCTGGATGTCAGTTCCTTCCCTTCTTGGTCTTCTTTTTAGTTATTGAGTGTGTCTGTACTTCTAAAGATCAGGAGTCAACCTTCGTTTAAGGAATCCTTGAAACCCCGATCAATAAAATTATTCATTTCCTTTGCAGTGTGGGGAAATCTACATTATTGGGGTGTTTCTAAAATCGGCAAGCTGTGGTTCTGAGGTGCTGGACTATCTGTGGTCCCTTCTGTGCATTTGAGGAGGGGGCAGTCAAAAAATTTATCGTTTTTATCCATGGCCAGCACAACCCAGATGGCTCTTCCAGGCTTCTGTGAAGGGCATTCCCTTCACAGGATGCTGCTCAGATGGGCAGTTGGCCAAGGTTGACTGTTGGCCAAGGTTGACTATTGGCCAAGTTTGACCATTGGCCAAAGTTGACTGCTAACCAAGGTTAACTATTGACCAAGGTTGATTGTTGACCAAGGTTGACTGTTGACCAGAGTTGACTGTTGGTCAGAGTTGTCTATTGATCAAGGTTGACTGTTGGTCAAGTTGATTATTGACCAAGGTTGACTGTTGCCAAGGCTGACTGTTGGTCAAGGTTAACTGTTGGCCAAGGTTGACCATTGGCCAAAGTTGACTGCTAACCAAGGTTAACTGTTGACCAAGGTTGATTATTGGCTAAGGTTGACTGTTGACCAGAGTTGATTGTTGGTCAGAGTTGACTATTGATCAAGGTTGACTGTTGGCCAAGGTTAACTTTTGGGCAAGGTTGACTGTTGATCACGGTTGTCTTGGCCAAAGTTGACTATTGATTAAGGTTGACTGTTGGCCAAGGTTGACTGTTGGTTAAAGTTGACTGTTGGTCAAGATTGATTGTTGATCACGGTTGACTTGATAAAAATTGATTATTGATCATGGTTGACTGTTGATTAAGGTTGACTGTTGATCAAAATTGACTGTTGGCCAAGTCATAGGACAAATTTGGACCTCACTCTTCGAAAGGGGAATTTTCCAACTCTTCTCTCCCCCCTCCCCCAGGGGAAGAAAACCAGCCTGGGTGGATCTGCCCTGAAGAAGACAAGAAGAGCAAAGCCGCTTTCTGGTGTCCGATTTTGGTCTGTCACATCCCTGCCTTCTCCTCCAGGGCCCTTGACCTGCAGGTAAGGAGACCCCAAACTGGCCCCATCTCAAGGGACAACTTTTGACTGTCTTTTCAAGGACTTGCATCTTCTTCTACTCCGTTATAGGTAGCCCTCAACTTTTGACTGGTCACTTAGCTGAAGTTACAAGTGACACCATCACCACCAAATTGAGGGAAAGGGAGGGAGGGAGGAAAGGAAAGGAAAGAAGGAAAGAAAGGAAGGAAGGAAGAAAGAAGGGAGGATGGAGGAAGGAAGGAAGAGAAAGGAAAGAAGGAAGAAAAGAAAGAAAAGAAAGGAAGGGAAGGAAGGAAGGAAGGAAGGAAGGGGAAAGTAGGAAAAGAGGAAGGATGGAGGGGAGGAGAAGAGAAGGAAGGGAGGGGGAAGAAAGTAGGAGAAGGAAGGAAGAAGATTGAGGGAAAAGGAGGGAGGAAGGAAGGAAGGAGAAGGAAAGTAGGAGAAGGAAGTAGGGAAAATAGAGGGGAAGGAAGGAAGGAAAGAAGGAAGGAAGAAGATTGAGGGAAAGAGAGGAAGGAAAGGAAGGAAAAAGAAAGGTGGAGGGGAGGAGGAGAAAAGGAATGGAGGGGGAGGGAGGGAGGAAGGAAGGAGAAGGAAAGTAGGGAAAAGAAGGAAGAAGAAAGATGGGGAGGGGGAGGGAGGGAAGGAAGGAAGTAGAAGGAAAGTAGAAGAAGGAAGGAAGGAAAATTGAGGGGATAGAAGAAAGGAAGGGAATGAAAGAAAGATGGAAAGGAAGGAAGCAAGGGACATTTTCCATTCCAGCGTGCAAGATTTCAGCCAGCGTTGCTAACTGATTCTTTTTCTCTCCGCATCTGTTTTCTGGAGAGGTGGAAGAAAAATAGATTCAGCTGGGGAAAAAAAAGAAAAAGAAAAAGCGGGCACATAATTACCTTAAAACAAAACAAAAACAACACCAGCCTTTTACGCCCTCCCATTCCCTTTCTTCGGAACATCTGCTGTCCCCCCCACCCCCACCCCCCACCCCCAGGCCGTTGGGCCCTCTTTGGTTTTCCCGGAGACTAATTTTAGCCCTCTGTTCCCGCTGTTCCTTTCAACCCCTTCTCTGGTGGCTCTGCCTTAATTGCGTGTTTCCATTGATCGATTCTGTTGTTTCCCCCAGATGTATATTTAGCTCTTCTTAACAATTCCTTTCCTTTGTTTTCGGAGACTGGTGGTACGGAAGATAACGTTTTAGAAAGGTGGGCTTTACGTCCGGGGGCGGGCTTCAAAAATTCTAGCAAGGGGTTCTCTGCCCGGTTGCTGGGTGGGCGTGGCCCTGTTGGGCGTGGCCTAGTCGGCCTCCCGCACCACGATTGGGGGGGTGGCGGTGCGTTTTTGCCCTCCCCGGGCTCCGAAGGCTTTTCTTGAGCCTCCGGGAGGGCGAAAACAGCCTCCCCAGGCTCTGGAGGCCCTCTGGAGCAGGGCTCTCCAACCTTGGTCCCTTTAAGACTTGTGGACTTCAACTCCCAGAGTTCCTCAGCCAGCTTTGCTGGCTGAGGGACTCTGGGAGTTGAAGTCCACAAGTCTTAAACGGACCAAGGTTGGAGAGCCCTGCTCTGGAGGCTGGAAACAGGCCCGTTTCCGGCCTTCCCGAACTTCCGGTAGGCCCATTTCTCGCCCTCCCCGAGCCTCCGCGCACGCCCTGCACTTACCTGCATCCAAAACAGGCTGCATGAGGACTCCTGGGATGGGAGGGGTGGGATAGACGGGGCCAGCCGAGAGTGGGATTTGGGGGGGTTCTCCCAACTGCATAGAATCTTAGCTAGAGGTTCTCCCAAATCCCTGCGAACTCCCAGCAGCCCCACCCCAGTTTACGTCCCTCCGCCAAAGCTTGTTTCAAAGAGTTGTCGAACGCATCTCGTCAAATAACTCTCAGGTCTCAGGTTTCTCTTTTTCTTCCCCTCTCCTTCTGAATGGATTCCTGCCTTCAGCTGCGGGCGGCTGTGCACAGCCCCGTCCAGTCTTCCTTGCTGGGATTCTCAGCCATCAGCACTTCTCTACCCCAGGGATATTTTTGGGTGAGTTTATGCAGAAACAGCATCTATCAATGGCCTCGCGGACTGGAGGCTAAAACCTACGACGAACGGTTGCAGGAACTGGGCATGGCTGACCGGTCTAGTGAAGAGAAGGAGACACGATAGCAGTCTTTCAA
The DNA here is from genome assembly GCF_028640845.1 of Ahaetulla prasina. Classification (NCBI taxonomy): domain Eukaryota; kingdom Metazoa; phylum Chordata; class Lepidosauria; order Squamata; family Colubridae; genus Ahaetulla; species Ahaetulla prasina. Next base: position 9,979,451 of record NC_080556.1, on the reverse strand, counting down.
TTTTTTTTTTTTCATAAAAAAGTTTTATTTTTACAATCATATCAAACAGCTCATCCAATGTACAGTTATATACAATTAGTCGGGCTCGCCCAGTCACCACCCCCCTTTTTAACACTCTTCCCTCTTCTACCTTCTTTTACTTTCCAGACCTTCGTCTCCTTCTCTTAGCTACGTCCTCTCCTCCCTCCACCCTCCACCTTCCTTCTCCCTCTTCTACCCCTCTTCCTTCCTCTTCTCCTCTTTCCTACCTCCTCTCTCTTTTCTCCCTCCCCACCGTTCTAAAATGGTAACCGGGCAGACCCGACCCTACATTAATTATATTTATACATCTTCAATAATCCCTGTACATTAACCATCACTCCATCTCTACCCTCAACCCCCCAATTCCCCTTCCCCTTACCCCCACCCCCACCCCGACTTCCCAGAACAAAATGCAGGGTATCAAAACTAACAATCATAATCCAAAATACTTCCTAAATTATAATCTCTAGTCACCCCACACATAATCACACTCTCAATTCCCCTCTCCTTCAAAAATATATCTAATACAAAATATTTCCTAAATTTACTCATATGCTATTCGATATTTTTTTATCTGATACTTATTTTAGCAGTCTTTCAATATTTGAGGGGCTGCCACAGAGAGGAGGAGGGAGGGGGGCAAGCTATTCTCCAAAGCACCCGAAGGCAGGACAAGAAGCAACGGATGGAAACTCATCAAGGAGAGGGGCAACCTTAAAATTAAGAACCACACTATAAAAGAAGATGTTGCGACTTTAGAAAAAGTGCAGAGAAGAGCAACCAAGAGGATTTGGGGAATGGAGGCTAAAACATACAATGAAAGGTTACAGAAACGGCCTGGTTAGTCTAGTGAAGAGAAGGACCAGGGGAGACAGGATAGCATCTTCCAATATCTGAAGGGCTGCCACAGAGAGGAGGGGGTCAAGCTATTTTCCAAACCACCCGAAGGCCAGACAAGGAACAATGGATGGAAACTGACCAAGGAGAGATTCAACCTGGAAATAAGGAGGAATTTTCTAACATTGAGAACAATCCACCCGTGGAACAGAAGTTGCCTTCGGAAGTTGTGGGAGATTCATCACTGGAAGCTTTCAAGAAGAGACTGGATGCCATCCGTCAAAAACGGTGTAGGGTCTCCTGCTTGGCCGGTGGGGGTTGGACTAGATGACCTACAAGGTCCCTTCCAACACTGTCAATCGGTAATCTTTGCATCAGCTTTCCTCTCCTTTGCAAGAGCTGAGGACTTCGCAGAAGACAACCCAAATGGGAAAATACTTGCTTCCAGAAGTGGAACGACTTTTACCTTCAGAGTTTGTGGATGCTCCAACGCTGGAGGTTTTTAAGAAAATATTGGACAACCGTTGGTCTGAAATGATATAGGGTTTCCTGCCTGAGCAGTGGGTTGGGTTTTAGGGCCTCTGGTGGCTCAGACTGCTAAGACAGTCTGTTATTAACGCAGCTGCTTGCAATTACTGCAGGTTCAAGTCCCACCAGGCCCAAGGTTGACTCAGCCTTCCATCCTTTATAAGGTAGGTAAAATGAGGACCCAGATTGTTGGGGGCAATAAGTTGACTTTGTATATAATATACAAATGGATGAAGACTATTGCTTGACATAGTGTAAGCCGCCCTGAGTCTTCGGAGAAGGGCAGGATATAAATTCAAATTAAAAAAAAAAAGTGGGGCGATCATGGTGTAGGGTTTCCTGCCTCGGCAGGGGGTTGGACTAGAAGACCTCCAAGGTCCCTTCCAACTCTGTTATTCTGTTAATTGGCATTTTTTGTCTACCTGTCAAGTCCTTCCCAAGGTGCTCCATCATTGGAGGCTTTTAAGAGATTGGACAGCCACTTGTCTGAAGTGGTATAGGGTCTCCTGTTTTGAGCAGGGAGTTGGACTAGAAGACCTCCAAGGTCCCTTCCAAACTAGTTATTCTGTAATTCTGAAAAGAGAAGGGATTCAATATTTATGGGGCTGAAGGAGAGGTCCCCTTGTTTCTAATTCCAGAAGTTGGAGATAAATGAATTATAAGCCTCCCAGTGAAACTCAAATGCTTTCGCCACCTAATGAGAAGGAAGGACTCCCTGGAGAAGAGCCGAATGCTGGGAATGATGGAGGGCAAAAGAAGAAGGGGACAACAGAGAACGAGGTGGCTGTATGGAGTCACTGAAGCAGTAGGCGTGAGCTTAAATGGACTCCAGAGGATGGTAGAGGACAGGAAGGCCTGGAGGAACGTGGTCCATGGGGTCGCAATGGGTTGGACATGACTTTGCAACTCACAATGATAGATAGATAGATAGATAGATAGATAGATAGATAGATAGATAGGTAGGTAGGTAGGTAGGTAGGTAGGTAGATAGATCCAAGGGACTCCTGCGAGTCCCTTGAACTGCAAGGTGATCCAACCGGTCAGTCCTAGAGGAGATCAACCCTGACTGCTCTTTAGAAGGCCAGAAAGATCCTGAAGAGGAAACTCAAATCCTTTGAGAAAGGACTCAATGAGAACTCTAATGAGAAAGAAGGACTCACTGGAGAAGAGATCCGAATGCTGGGAAGGATGGAGGGCAAAAGAAGAAGAAAGGGACGACAGAGAACGAGGTGGCTGGATGAAGTCATTGAAGCAGCTTAAATGGATTGCAGAGGATAGTAGAGGACAGGAAGGCCTGGAGGAACGTTGTCCATGGGGTCGCGATGGGTCGGACACGACTTTGCAACTAACAAGAACAAAAAGCCTGCCAGAGTCATTGACTTGAGATGGACGGGTCTAGTAGTTGAATGAATAAATGAATGAATGAATACATCTATTGAATGGCTTCCCTGAAGCAGAGGCAGCTATCAGCAGGCTGGAGGGACCCCAATATTTGTGGTAGCTCACATAGAGTCCTAAAAATGAGGAGGGGCTGGCTTACTTGTTGGCCGTAAAGTGCTGGCCTAAGAGGAATGGTGAGGTGGAATGGAGGAGGGTTGAAGGAACTTCACTTCTATGCAGCCCACGCCTATCAATTCAATCAGATTTCATACCTACGTCTCTAAAGGTCCTTTTTGACAAGGGGGAAGCCGGGTTTGCTTAAGAACCGGGTGATTCACTTAACGACCCTATGAAGCACATCACAACCTTGTGATTCACTTAACAAGCTTGTGATTCACTTAATGATCTTATAATTCACATGGCAGCCTTGTGATTCACTTAACAAGCTTGCGATTCACTTAATGATCTTATAATCCACATAGGAGCCTTGTGATTCACTTAACAATCTTGTGGTTCACTTAATGATCTTATAATTCACATAGCAGCCTTGTGATTCACTTAACAAGCTTGTGGTTTACTTAATGATCTTATAATTCACATGGCAGCCTTATGATTCACTTAACAAGCTTGTGGTTCACTTAATGATCTTATAATTCACATAGCAGCCTTGTGATTCACTTAACAAGCTTGTGGTTCACTTAATGATCTTATAATTCACATAGAAGCCTTGTGATTCACTTAACAATCTTGCGGTTCACTTAATGATCTTATAATTCACATAGCAGCCTTGTGATTCACTTAACAAGCTTGCGATTCGCTTAACAACCTTGCGATTCACTTGAAAGCCTTGCTGTTCACTTAGCAACCTTATGATTCACTCAAACACCCTGGTCAACAAGACGATAAAATTATAGTCCAGTTTAAAAGACAGTGTCCACTCTTTCTGGCTCGTCTAGGTCGGAGGAGGTCAGGAAGGTGCCGGGGGCCAAGTGGAGATATTTTCCCTGAACCGGTCAGTGCCTCGTACTGTCAGGTCTTTCCCGGTGGCCTCGCAGGTCCTCTGCTTGGAGTACATCCCCGAAAGGGCCGAAGAGGAGCGAGCGGAGGAATCTCAAACCGCAGCCGACCAGCCGTTTCCAGTTCAGCCTGTCCTCTGCCTCGGCCTGCAAGATGGCAGGTGAGAAAGAATCGGGGTCCTGGAAATAATTGGGTGGGGAGGGGCTTGGAGACTCTTGGGGTGCCCCTCATGTCTATGCAGGTCACCCCATTGTGGCATTGTCTGTTTAGCCTTCCTTTTGGGCTGGTCAGTCGAATGTTACATGCAAAACTGGACACCCATACTTACTTCGTTGTTGTTGCACCTCGTACAATGAAATTGAATGCCATCTTCAGTGTACATTATACATAAGGAAACTATAAAAAGAAACATAAAACACAAACACACATCCTTCACATTCTATACAATCGAATTGAAAACCCCTGATACTACATTAATATTGCATTAAAAAGTAAAGCTTCCCCTCGCACATATGTGCTAGTCGTTCTCGACTCTAGTGGGCGGTGCTCATCTCCATTTCTAAGCCGAAGAGCCAGCGCTGTCCGAAGACGTCTCCGTGGTCATGTGGCCGGCATGACTCAATGCCAAAGGCGCACGGAACGCTGTTCCCTTCCCACCAAAGGTGGTCCCTATTTTTCTACTTGTATTATTTTTTTTTACGTGCTTTCAAACTGCTAGGTTGGCAGAAGCTGGGACAAGTCACGGGAGCTCACCCCGTTACGCTGCACCAGGGATTCGAACCGCTGAACTGCCGACCTTTCGATCGACAAGCTCAGCGTCTTAGCCACTGAGCCATTGCATCCCATAATATTGCACTATACAGTAGAATTCAATAGAGATACTACTCTGGGATAGAAGCTGTTTTTTAGCCTATTTGTCCTTGTTTTATCCTGTACCAGCTGCCAGATGGTAATAGTTCAAAAAAAAAAAAAAAAAAAAGGGTGCCCAGGATGAGACGGATCTTTAAAGAATGTTTTGAAGTTTCTTAAGCAGGAGAGGGCAAACCATGATACTCTGGGCAATGACCCTCCGGAGTGCTGTCCTATCTGCCACTGTGCAAATTGGCAAACCATACACAGGTGCGCTAAGTTAAAATACACTCTATGGTACAGTGGTAGGCGGTCACCAGCAACTTTGACTCATGCTGCTGATCTTTGCTTTTCTATCCACGGATTTCGAACCGTCCTCTCCCTCCACCCAGCCCCATTGCACTTCCTCGGAATGGGGAGAGAGAAGCACTCTGCACATGTTCTGAGGAGCGGTCCCAAATTGTCTTCAATTCAAAGGGAAAGGGATGAAACTACTCCAGCAGTTCTGTTCTCGGCCACTGGGGGGGGTGCCCTTTCAGTGCTAGTAAATGGTCCTCTGGCTCAAGATGGGTTTTTAACAGAGGTGGGTTTCAGCAGGTTCGGACGAGTTCTGGAGAACCGGTAGCGGAAATTTTGAGTAGTTTGGAGAACCGGTAGTAAAAATTCTGACTGGCCTGCCCCCCCCATCTATTCTCTGCCTTCCAAGTCCCAGCTGATTGGGAGGAAATGGGAATTTTGCAGTATCCTTCCCTCGGAGTGGGATGGGAATGGAGATTTTACAGTATCCTTCCCCTGGAGTGGGGTGTGAATGGAGATTTTACAGTATCCTTCCCCTGGAGTGGGGTGGGAATGGAGATTTTACAGTATCCTTCCCCTGGAGTGGGGTGGGAATGGAGATTTTTCAGTATCCTTCCCCCAGAATGGGATGGGAATGGGGATTTTACAGTATCCTTCCCCTGGAGTGGGGTGGGAATGGGGATTTTGCAGTATCTTTCCCCCGGAGTGGGGTGGGAATGGAGATTTTACAGTATCCTTCCCCCAGAATGGGGTGGGAATGGGGATTTTGCAGTATCCTTCCCCTGGAATGGGGTGGGAATGGGGATTTTGCAGTATCCTTCCCCTGGAGTGGGGTGGGAATGGAGATTTTGCAGTATCCTTCCCCCGGAGTGGGGTGGGAATGGAGATTTTACAGTATCTTTCCCCTGCCACGCCCACCAAGCCATGCCATGCCCACCAAGCCATGCCGTGCCCACCCAGCCACACCCACAGAACCGATAGTCAAAAAATTTGAAACCCACCACTGGTTTTTAAGGCAAGTGTCGGTTTGTTCCCTCTGCAGCATCTTGGCCTATAGCAGTCTGGATACAGGGGCCCAGTGTTTGCTGACCAGCCGGGCCCCTGGATCCCACCCTGTTCTCTGCTTGAAGCACAACGCCGATTACCTCTTTGCCGGACTCCAGAACGGGACGGTGGCGGTATATGCCAGAATCAACGGTGAGCATCTTTTGGTACCTCCGTCATTTTCTATCTCAAGGTGAATTTTCAGCACAAAGCCCTTCCCCAAACTCCCATTTTCCAACAATAGTCACATTATCACCCAACTGTGCCCCCCGAGGCCCATTTCATCTCTCCGGCCTGGAGAGAGAGCTCTTCCACCAACCTGTCATAGTCTTTGGCTGGCCATATTTCAGTCCCAAACGTTGTAAGCAGAAAACTTCTAACAAAAAAATCCAACAAGACAAGACCAGGTTAATTAATCTGGCAGGGCAAGCAAAATAAGGAATTCCAAGGCAGTTGGGAGGATGCTAGAATTCAAAGAAACACCAGATAAACTCGGCGTTTGTTCCTGACAAACGCCCCTCCCATTTGTCTCTCCTTTTAAACTCCAGCAGCACCTGTGCCTTGTAAAGAGGATTGGTTCCCTTTCCTCCCTTGTAAGCCACGCAACCCACATTGATCTCTTTCTTCTCTGTTCCTCCCTGCGCTGCCGAGGATGAGGAGTGGGGTGGGCCTTGGTCTTCATCTGAACCCCGTCTCCCTTGTTCTACCTCTCCCCTGCTCTGCCCAGCCTGACTTTGCCCTTCCCCAGTTTTTTCCACAGCCAGTGGATCCACTCTCTCACTCAGTTCCTCTTCCCCTTCGGATTCAGACTCCGACAGGGGCATGACACAAACAGATTTGGAATTTGTTTTTTTGGTTTTAATATAAACATTCCATCTTCCCTTTAGCAGTGTGTTGTCTGGGTAAAAATATCTCTGTGCAGTCACCATCAAGGTTTACAACAGCATTCATTACATTGATATTAATTCTCTAATCTTACAATTGTCGTATCGAACCTAGTAAGCCTATGCATTTTTTCCCTCTTAACATATCTTCTAATAAGAATATAATAATAATATTAAACATAATAATCCTAATAGCCACAATAATAGCAACCATCCTATTGTTTACATCTCTATCTTAACATATTTTCTACTCTTCTTTAATCTCCTTTTATTTCCAACTTCCATTTCTATTTGATAACCATCGATAAAATAATTCCCATATAATATAATATTAAGTTTGTGCCTTCTCCTTAATTGCAAGTGTTAATCTGTTCATTTCTGCACATTCTAACATTTTCCTAATTACATTCTCATCAGAAGGGAATGCTTCACTTTTCCAATTTTGTGCAAATAAAATTCTAGCTGCAGTTAATACATGGATAATTAAATATGTGTTCTCTTTACTGTAAGTTTCAGGTAAAATCCCCAACCAAAATATTTCTGGTTTTAAATCAATGTGCAATCATCTTTTCCAGCCATGTATGTATTTTTGTCCAGTATATATTTTTTTGCTTCTCTACACAGGAATTTTAAGGTTTCTTGTATGGTCCATCAACCAAAGAATTAGCTACATGGGCTGGCAGTGATTCTCTCTGGGAAGCTAGGGATTTGAAAGTAAATGGAAAATAAGGTCCGTCATAAATTAGAACGGTCACTAAACAGCCGTTCGTAACTGAAGGACTATCCATTGAACCAGATCTCTATAAGTTTATCCTAGAAGCAGTTGAGAAGTGTGGACATAATACAATCCACCCTGTTGGAACGCCTAAGTGTCAGGGTTCAAGTATTTGTTTTAGAACCCCTCAAAAAAACCATATTAGAATAGAATAGAATAGAATAGAATTTTATTGGCCAAGTGTGATTGGACACACAAGGAATTTGTCTTGGTGCATAGGCTCTCAGTGTACATAAAAGAAAATATACGTTCATCAAGGTACAACATTTACAACACAAATGATGGTCAATATATCAATATAAATCATAAGGATTGCCAGCAACAAGTTATAGTCATACAGTCATAAGTGGAAAGAGATGGGTGATGGGAACTATGAAACGATTAATAGTAGTGCAGATTCAGTAAATAGTTTGACAGTGTTGATGGAATTATTTGTTTAGCAGAGTGATGGCCTTCGGGAAAAAACTGTTCTTGTGTCTAGTTGTTCTGGTGTGCAGTGCTCTATAGCCGCTTTTGAGGGTAGGAGTTGAAACAGTTTATGTCCAGGATGCGAGGGATCTGCAAATATTTTCACGGCCCTCTTCTTGATTCGTGCAGTATACAGGTCCTCAATGGAAGGCAGGTTGGTAGCAATTATTTTTCTGCAGTTCTAATTATCCTCTGAAGTCTGTGTCTTTCTTGTTGGGTTGCAGAACCAACCAGACAGTTATAGAGGTGCAAATGACAGACTCAATAATTCCTCTGTAGAATTGGATCAGCAGCTCCTTGGGCAGTTTGAGCTTACTGAGTTGGCGCAGAAAGAACATTCTTTGTTGTCCTTTTTTAATGATGTTTTTGATGTTAGCTGTCCATTTGAGATCTTGCGATATGATAGAACCCAGAAATTTGAAGGTTTCTACTGTTGATACTGTGTTGTCTAGTATTGTGAGAGGTGGAAGTATGGAAGGGTTTTTCCTAAAGTCTACCACCATTTCTACGGTTTTGAGTGTGTTCAGTTCCAGATTGTTTTGGTTGCACCACAAGGCTAGTTGTTCGACCTCTCGTCTATATGCGGATTCGTCATTGTCTCGAATGAGACCAATCACTGTTGTGTCAACTACATTACAACTACTCCTTGAGTTACAGCAGTTTGTTTAGTGACCGAAGTTACAAGGGCGCAGGAAAAAAGTGACTTAGGACCGTTTTTCACACTTCACGACCGTTGCAGCATCTCCCTGTCAGGACACTGACTCGTACTTATGACAATTGCAGTGTCCTCGGGGGGGGGCGTGTTTGTGTGTCACGCGATCCCCCACTTTGGCAACTTTTTGGCGAGCAAAATCCAGCGGGGAAGCCAGATTCATTTAACAACCACATTGCTAATTGGACACCTTGCCGTGATTCACTTAACCACTGGGGCGAGAGAGGGCTTAAAATGGGGCAGAACTCACTTAACAAATGTCCCCACTTAGCGACGGCAATTTTGGAGCTCGGTTGTGGCGGTAAGTGGAAGACTGCCTGCGTTACACTTTTCTCTTATAGCCTTTTGCTTTAAATCACAGTTTGTCAACCTTTGTAATTTTAAGACATTTGGACTTCAGTGCTTAAGAGGTGTGGACTTCAACACCTCTTAAACTTGAACTTAAGACCGTACCCCCAAAAAATGCCACATCGAGGACTCCCTATAGGAAATTTACTTGTGTGTTTGTTACTCTGAGTTTGACTACCTGCTCAAGGGGCGCCTTTGAGACTCCTGAGAATCAGTTTGTGCAGTGTGCAGTGTGCAGCAGCTGCCAAAAAAGCCAACACAGTTCTGGGCTGCATAAACAGAGGGATAGAATCAAGATCACGTGAAGTGTTAATACCACTTTATAATGCCTTGGTAAGGCCACACTTGGAATATTGCATTCAGTTTTGGTCGCCACGATGTAAAAAAGATGTGGAAACTCTAGAAAGAGTGCAGAGAAGAGCAACAAAGATGATGAGGGGACTGGAGGCTAAAACATATGAAGAACGGTTGCAGGAACTGGGTATGTCTAGTTTAATGAAAAGAAGGACTAGGGGAGGCATGATAGCAGTCTTCCAATGTCTCAGGGGCTGCCACAAAGAAGAGGGAGTCAAGCTATTCTCCAAAGCACCTGAAGGCAGGACAAGAAGCAATGGGTGGAAACTAATCAAGGAGAGAAGCAACTTAGAACTAAGGAGAAATTTCCTGACAGTTAGAACAATTAATGAGTGGAACAACTTGCCTGCAGAAGTTGTAAATGCTCCAACACTGGAAATTTTTAAGAAAATGTTGGATAACCATTTATTTATTATTTATTTATTTATTTTATTTAATTTTTATACCGCCCTTCTCCCGAAGGACTCAGGGCGGTGTACAGGCATAATAAAAACCAGCAATACAATATACAAATTTAAAATCCCATTTAAAAAACTTATTTAAATTAGCCCAATGATTAAAATTTACTCTACTAAAACCCCATTTAAAATTAATAAATTTAAAATTTAAAATCCCAATTTAAGCCAGCCTGCTGGATAAAAAGGTGAGTCTTGAGTTCGCACGAAATGTCCAAGGTCAGGAATTTGGCGAAGCCCGGGGAAGCCTGCTCCAGAGTGGGAGCCCCACAGAGAAGGCCCTTCCCTGGGGCCGCCAGCCGACATTGTTTGGCGGACGGCACCCTGAGAAGTCCCTCTGTGGGAGCGCACGGGTCGGTGGGAGGCATGTGGTAACAGCAGGCGGTCCCGTAAGTACCCAGGTCCCAAGCCATGGAGCGCTTTAAAGGTCATAATCAACACCTTAAAGTGCACCCGAAGGCCACAGGCAGCCAGTGCAGTCTGCGAGGAGCGGTGTTACATGGGAGCTACGTAGCTCCTCTATCACCCGCAGCTGCATTCTGACTAACTGAAGCCTCCGAGCGCACTTCAGGGGAGCCCCATGTAGAGAGCATTACAGTAATCCAAGCGAGAGGTAACGAGCGCATGAGTGACCGTGCATAAGGCATCCCGATCAAGGAAGGCGAACTGCCGGACCAGGCGAACCTGGTGGAAGGCCCTCCTGGAGACGGCCGTCAAATGATCTTCAAACGACAGCCGATCATCCAGAAGGACACCCAAGTTGCGCACCCTATCCTTTGGGGCCAGTAACTGCCTCAACAGCCAGCCGCTGCTGCAGCTGACTGAATCGGGTGCCGGCATCCACAGCCACTCCGCCTTGGAGGGATTAAGCTTGAGCCTGTTTCTCCCCATCCAGACCCGACAGCCTCCAAACACCGGGACAGCACTTCAACAGCTTCATTGGGGTGGTCCGGGTGGAAAAGTACAGCTGAGTGTCATCAGCGCATTGCTGGTATCTCACCCCAAACCACTGATGATCTCACCCAGCGGCTTCATGTAGATGTTGAACAGCAGAAAACTTCTAACAAAAAATCCAACAAGACAAGACCAGGTTAATTAATCTGGCAGGGCAAGCAAAATAAGGAATTCCAAGGCAGTTGGGAGGATGCTAGAATTCAAAGAAACACCAGATAAACTCGTTGTTCCTGACAAACGCCCCTCCCATTTGTCTCTCCTTTTAAACTCCAGCAGCACCTGTGCCTTGTAAAGAGGATTGGTTCCCTTTCCTCCCTTGTAAGCCACGCAACCCACATTGATCTCTTTCTTCTCTGTTCCTCCCTGCGCTGCCGAGGATGAGGAGTGGGTGGGCCTTGGTCTTCATCTGAACCCCGTCTCCCTTGTTCTACCTCTCCCCTGCTCTGCCCAGCCTGACTTTGCCCTTCCCCAGTTTTTTCCACAGCCAGTGGATCCACTCTCTCACTCAGTTCCTCTTCCCCTTCGGATTCAGACTCCGACAGGGGCATGACACAAACAGATTTGGAATTTGTTTTTTTGGTTTTAATATAAACATTCCATCTTCCCTTTAGCAGTGTGTTGTCTGGGTAAAAATATCTCTGTGCAGTCACCATCAAGGTTTACAACAGCATTCATTACATTGATATTAATTCTCTAATCTTACAATTGTCGTATCGAACCTAGTAAGCCTATGCATTTTTTCCCTCTTAACATATCTTCTAATAAGAATATAATAATAATATTAAACATAATAATCCTAATAGCCACAATAATAGCAACCATCCTATTGTTTACATCTCTATCTTAACATATTTTCTACTCTTCTTTAATCTCCTTTTATTTCCAACTTCCATTTCTATTTGATAACCATCGATAAAATAATTCCCATATAATATAATATTAAGTTTGTGCCTTCTCCTTAATTGCAAGCGTTAATCTGTTCATTTCTGCACATTCTAACATTTTCCTAATTACATTCTCATCAGAAGGGAACACTTCACTTTTCCAATTTTGTACAAATAAAATTCTAGCTGCAGTTAATACATGGATAATTAAATATGCGTTCTCTTTACTGTAAGTTTCAGGTAAAATCCCCAACCAAAATATTTCTGGTTTCAAATCAATGTGCAATCATCTTTTCCAGCCATGTATGTATTTTTGTCCAGTATATATTTTTTTGCTTCTACACAGGAATTTTAAGGTTTCTTGTATGGTCCATCAACCAAAGAATTAGCTACATGGGCTGGCAGTGATTCTCTCTGGGAAGCTAGGGATTTGAAAGTAAATGGAAAATAAGGTCCGTCATAAATTAGAACGGTCACTAAACAGCCCTTCGTAACTGAAGGATTATCCATTGAACCGGATCTCTGTAAGTTTATCCTAGAAGCAGTTGAGAAGTGTGGACATAATGCAATCCACCCTGTTGGAACACCTAAGTGTCAGGGTTCAAGTATTTGTTTTAGAACCCCTCAAAAAAACCATATTAGAATAGAATAGAATAGAATAGAATAGAATAGAATAGAATAGAATTTTATTGGCCAAGTGTGATTGGACACACAAGGAATTTGTCTTGGTGCATATGCTCTCAGTGTACATAAAAGAAAATATACGTTCATCAAGGTACAACATTTACAACACAAATGATGGTCAATATATCAATATAAATCATAAGGATTGCCAGCAACAAGTTATAGTCATACAGTCATAAGTGGAAAGAGATTGGTGATGGGAACTATGAAACGATTAATAGTAGTGCAGATTCAGTAAATAGTCTGACAGTGTTGAGGGAATTATTTGTTTAGCAGAGTGATGGCCTTCGGGAAAAACTGTTCTTGTGTCTAGTTGTTCTGGTGTGCAGTGCTCTATAGCGTCGTTTTGAGGGTAGGAGTTGAAACAGTTTATGTCCAGGATGCGAGGGATCTGCAAATATTTTCACGGCCCTCTTCTTGATTCGTGCAGTATACAGGTCCTCAATGGAAGGCAAGTTGGTAGCAATTATTTTTTTCTGCAGTTCTAATTATCCTCTGAAGTCTGTGTCTTTCTTGTTGGGTTGCAGAACCGAACCAGACAGTTATAGAGGTGCAAATGACAGACTCAATAATTCCTCTGTAGAATTGGATCAGCAGCTCCTTGGGCAGTTTGAGCTTACTGAGTTGGCGCAGAAAGAACATTCTTTGTTGTCCTTTTTTAATGATGTTTTTGATGTTAGCTGTCCATTTGAGATCTTGCGATATGATAGAACCCAGAAATTTGAAGGTTTCTACTGTTGATACTGTGTTGTCAAGTATTGTGAGAGGTGGAAGTATGGAAGGGTTTCTCCTAAAGTCTACCACCATTTCTACGGTTTTGAGTGTGTTCAGTTCCAGATTGTTTTGGTTGCACCACAAGGCTAGTCGTTCGACCTCTCGTCTATATGCGGATTCGTCATTGTCTCGAATGAGGCCAATCACTGTTGTGTCAACTACATTACAACTACTCCTTGAGTTACAGCAGTTTGTTTAGTGACCGAAGTTACAAGGGCTCAGGAAAAAAGTGACTTAGGACCGTTTTTCACACTTCACGACCGTTGCAGCATCCCCCTGTCAGGACACTGACTCGTACTTATGACAATTGCAGTGTCCTCGGGGTGTGTGTGTTTGTGTATCACGCGATCCCCCACTTTGGCAACTTTTTGACGAGCAAAATCCAGCGGGGAAGCCAGATTCATTTAACAACCGCATTGCTAATTGGACACCTTGCCGTGATTCACTTAACCACTGGGGCGAGAGAGGGCTTAAAATGGGGCAGAACTCACCTAACAAATGTCCCCGCTTAGCGACGGCAATTTTGGAGCTCGGTTGTGGCGGTAAGTGGAAGACTGCCTGCGTTACACTTTTCTCTTACAGCCTTTTGCTTTAAATCACAGTTTGTCAACCTTTGTAATTTTAAGACATTTGGACTTCAATGCTTAAGAGGTGTGGACTTCAACACCTCTTAAACTTGAATTTAAGACCGTACTCCCAAAAAATGCCAGGTCGAGGACTGCCTGTAGGAAATTTACTTGTGTGTTTGTTACTCTGAGTTTGACTACCTGCTCAAGGGGCGCCTTTGAGACTCCTGAGAATCAGTTTGTGCAGTGTGCAGTGTGCAGCAGCTGCCAAAAAAGCCAACACAGTTGTGGGCTGCATAAACAGAGGGATAGAATCAAGATCACGTGAAGTGTTAATGCCACTTTATAAGGCCTTGGTAAGGCCACACTTGGAATATTGCATTCAGTTTTGGTCGCCATGATGTAAAAAAGATGTTGAGACTCTAGAAAGAGTGCAGAGAAGAGCAACAAAGATGATTAGGGGACTGGAGGCTAAAACATATGAAGAACGGTTGCAGGAACTCGGTATGTCTAGTTTAATGAAAAGAAGGACTAGGGGAGACATGATAGCAGTGTTCCAATATCTCAGGGGCTGCCCCAAAGAAGAGGGAGTCAAGCTACTCTCCAAAGCACCTGAGGGTAGAACAAGAAGCAATGGGTGGAAATTAATCAAGGAGAGATGCAACTTAGAACTAAAGAGAAATTTCCTGACAGTTAGAACAATTAATGAGTGGAACAACTTGCCTGCAGAAGTTGTAAATGCTCCAACACTGGAAATTTTTAAGAAAATGTTGGCTAACCATTGTCTGAAATGGTGTAGGGTTTCCTGCCTGGGCAGGGGGTTGGCTAGAAAGTCCCTACCAACTTTGTTGTTGTTGTTGTTGTTGTTGTTGTTGTTGCTGTTGTTATAATTATTAAAGGCCTGTGGGCAGGATCCGGCCAATAGGGTGCTTAGATCTTGCCCGCAGGGCCGCCCTGGAAACAGTGAAGGAGTGGCCTGTGTTGCTTCTGCCAGAGAAAAAAGCTTGAGAAGTGCCCTCTCAAACTCTGTTTTTGCTGGCAGAAGGCTGCAGGAGGCCATCCTCGCTGAAAACGGGGCCCAGGGAGTGCATGTGCTCTCCACGAGCTCCATTTTTGCTGGCAGAGGGCCACGCCCACCCCATCCCATCCACGTCTCACCCCCCCAAGGTCAAACACAACCCTCATGCGGCCCTCAATGAAATTGAGTTTGACACCCCTGAGTTTTTATGTCTGTTCCCCAGTGACGAAGTCCTCTAAGGTTTGCCACCGGTTCGCTGCGCACGCATGTGCAGTCTGCGCCAAATGCGTGCGGTGTGCAAAGCGTGCACAGTGCGCACCAAATGCACGCTGCGCATTCATGAACAGTGTGCGCCAAATGCACACCGTACACGCACGCATGCGCAGTGCACGCCAAACGCGCACTTCGCGTGGAAAAAGGAGGCTGAAGAAGGTAAGTAGAACAGCGAGGGGGAGGGAACAGCTGTGCCGCGCGATTTAGATTCGCTAGAAAGCAAATTTTCCTGCTTTCTAGCGAACATAAATTGCGCGGCACAGCTGATCGTCGGAAATACCAATTCGGACGAACCGGTAGCATTTTTTTTACTACCAGTTCGTCTGAACCGCTAGCTTTTCTTACTACCGGTTCGCCTGAACTGGTGCAAACCAGCAGCATTTCACCCCTGCTGTTCCTCCCCACCTCCAACCTCCTTACAAAGTTACTCCCGCTTTGTTTCCAGGTGCTTTTAATTAATTTAAAATATATTTTAATTTCCTGCTTGTTGAAACCCGGGAAGGTGGCAGGATTCCCTGTGTCGCGTGTCCCCACAGACACCCAAAATACTTAACGTTAATTGGCTTTCAGAAGGCGGCAACTGGAATGTGGGTCCGGAGACAAAAAGCTGAGTTTGAAAGCTCCGTAATTTTCTATTGATCGGCTGTCAGTTCTCCCCAGCCCTGGGGAAGGTGGCTGTTTTACTCCTGTTGAAATCTGTCAGCTGGGTTTAATCCTCCTGCTTTTGTCGGCTGCGGGTGGATTAAAAAAAAAAAAAAGTCAAAACAAGACTCAGCTTTTGCGTTCCGCTGGCTCTGATCCTTCCCGACAGGCTGGAGTTGGTAGGTCTGCGCCAGCCTCACCTTGCGTCCGTGTCGTGCGTCTTGCAAGGCAGCCCTGTTGTTCAGGCAAAATATTTATTGTTGTTTATCTGCTTTTTCTTCAATCTTCCCTTTCTGGGCCCCTTAGAATGTAGGGTGATCTGAGCTGGCTGATTCACGGATCCAAAATGCCCAGAGTTTCTTCCCCTCCTCTTCTTCCTCCCCTCTGCACTCTCTTCAACACTGATGATGTTATCTAGTTGGGTAATGAATCGTCTGTAAGAAAACCACCAAGCTTAGAGAACACCAAAGACCCACAGTCATTGTCGATCTCCATCTCCTCCTCCTCCGCCGCCACCACCTCCTCCTCCTCCTCCTCCTCCTCCTCCTCACTGTTTAAATCAAAGTATCAAATCAACTTTCCTTTTAAGGCCACTTTGAGGTGTAGTGCTCCTATTCTGCTGTTTCATATTGGGTCCCTCCCTCTGGCCCCCCCAAAATCCTGGTTTTCCTTTGGACCGAATGCGTTCCCCACTCCTAATCAGGCACTTAATCTTCTCTTTCTCATTGCTTCCCCCAATTTCATGCCATTTTCTTCCAGAGCGGTTCTTCTCCACGTCCCATTAAACTCCCACCATCTGTGGCTTCTACTGCCCTCCGTTCCGGGGTTATAAACGCCTGTTTACGCTGCTGCGCTTCCGAGCTCCGCTTGCCAAGACGTTGCTTCTTATTAATTAGGTTTTGATAAGCCGTTTATGTTTTTTAATTAGAGCGTGTGCTAGGGCAAAGAGAGAAAGAGGGGTGTTATCTCCCAGGCAGTTTCATCTGCCGCTTAGATCTTCCCAGGGCACTTGTGTCAAAAAACATTGCCGTGCAAAGAAACCTGTTGCACCAGCTTATTTATTTACCGCCAATTGAAAAAGTGGCATTTGAGGGTGAAGGAACCCCTAAACTCCGCTGACGATGTTGCCTACCCTGGTAACAGAGACCAACCCGCCAGCTTGGAGAAGCAACCTTCACCCTCATCGTCTATGGAGATTCTCGGTCCTCCAGGTCACGGTTGTCCCAAAGGTGTGGTTGTTTTTTTTTTTTTCAAGAGGCAACTGGACTTTCTGGTTTTGCCTTTGAAGACGTTTCGCTTCTCATCCAAGAAGTGTTCTGTCCTCCTTCGCCTCCGTCCGAGCGATGGCTTAATTAGCCGGCACTATCAGCTCTGGCAGCAAAATAAAGAGCGTTTGCCAAGTGTCTCTGTTATCTCCCTTGATGCCGATGAGTCACCCAGGAACAAACGTCAGCTCTTAGTTAATCAGTTGATTTGCCTGCTACGAAGAGGCACAGCAGCTCTTACTGCCTTTATATCCTGTGGGGTGTGGCTCCATGACTCAGCACTTCCTAGGCCTGCCTCACCCCTGCTTCTGTTGTTCCCTCCTCTCCTGCCTATGAAACCTAGGGTCCAGCCAGGCCTGACTGCCATCAGCTGGGTCTGGAGGTGTGGCCTGGGTGGGGGAAAGAGTCAGGGGATGGAGGCCTCGTTATCTCTTCCACCTGGCCTGCCTCTGGCTCCTGGAGCTGAGCCAGGGAAGCCGGTGCTCCCGAGGTAAGTCCTGACGGCCCTTCCCCCTCACTTTCCAAGTCACTTTCTGGCAGGAGGCCCGGCTCGGGGGGCGCAGACACAACAAGAAGCTTCTTCAGCTCTAACTGGATGGTGGGGAAGGGAAGCATTGATACTCCTTGCAGACAGCTGGTCGTTTGCGTCCTTTTTAGAGAGCCGTTGAGGCAGTAGTGAAATCTTCCCTGGTTTGCCACTGGTGCGCTGCCCGCACATGCGCTATATGTGCCAAGCGCGCGCTGTGTGCGCATATCTGCACTACGTGCCAAACGCACACTGTGCATGCATGCGCAGTGCGCACCAAATGCACACTGTGCGTACATGCAGGCACAGTACACACCAAACACGCGCTGCATGCAGAAAAAAGAGGCTTGGGAAAGTAAGCTAAGAACAGCGAGGGGAGGGGAACATCTGTGCCGCGTGATTTAGATTCACTAGAAAGCAGGATTTCCTGCTGATCGTCGGAATTACCGGTTCGGAACAACCGGTAGTTTTTTGTTTTTGTTTTTACTACCGATACGCCAAACCGGTAGCTTTTATCACTACCTGTTCGCCTGAACCGGTGCCAACCGGTAGGATTTTACCACCGCGTTGAGGTCACTTGGAGGTTTGTCTGTTGTCCTCAGGGTCATCTGAGTGGTGCCAATGTGTGTGGAGCAGCGGTAAAATCCAGCTGGATCTATCCGGCTCACGCGAACCGGTAGGGCCGGTGGCAGGAGCCTCCACCCACCGGCTGGGATGTCATTATGTCCTGTATTTGAGGCGCATGTGCTCACATTTCTGAACTGGTAGCAAAATTAGTGCATTTCACCGCTGGTGTGGAGCCTTCTCGGAACTGCTGAAAAGACTTGTGTTGTAGACTGGACATGGATGATGTTGTATCCTTTCCACTGAGAGGGGGCTGTTCAATTTTGACACAGATGCCCTCTCTGACCCCTCTTTCAAACCAGCCGTCCTCTCTGTCCAAAATGTGGACTTTGCTGTCTTCATAAGAATGGCCAAGAAGGCTCCACATCAATTTGCAACACACAAGTGACCCTGAGGACACAGATTGAACCTTCAAGTAGCCTCAACGCGGTGGTGAAATCCTTACCGGTTCACACCGGTTCGGGCGAACAGGTAGTGATAAAAAGCTACCGGTTTGTCGAATCGGTAGTAAAAAAAAAGAGAGCTCCAAGTGGCCTCAAGAACTCTCTAAGAGGATGCAAATGACCAGCTGTCTGCAAGGAGTATCAATCCTTCCCTTCCCTTCCCCACCAGCCAGCCAGAGCTGAAGAAGCTTCCTGGATGAGAAGCGAAACATCTTCAAAGAAAAAAACAGAAAGTCCAGTTGCCTCTTGAAAAAAGCACTTTCAGGACTTCACCCTCATCCTACCTATATTCGCCACTGTTTAAAAAGTGGCATTTATCTCCACTTTGAAGGCAAACCTGTATTTATTTGTATTTGACTGACCACAGTGGTCCTGGAACTAGAATAAAACATATTCCTGGTATAAACTCCTCTTCTTATTTTATTTTTTTATTTTTTTTATTTTATTTGCATTTATATCCCGCCCTTCTCCGAAGACTCAGGGCGGCTTACACTGTGTCAAGCAATAGTCTTCATCCATTTGTATATTGTATACAAAGTCAATTTATTGCCCTCCCAACAATCTGGGTCCTCATTTTACCTACCTTATAAAGGATGGAAGGCTGAGTCAACCTTGGGCCTGGTGGGACTAGAACCTGCAGTAATTGCAGGCAGCTGCTGTTAATAACAGACTGTCTTACCAGTCTGAGCCACAGAGTTTGACATCTGGGGAAGTACAGATTGCTGTCCATTTCCTACAACAATCAGGACCAGAAAATTTATTGTTCAGCGGTGCGGTTGTTAAACGAGGCTCCTGATTTTGCGACCTTTTTTTGCACCATCATTAATCGAGACACTTTTGGCTGTTAAATGAATGGCCATAAGCCGAGGACTTTGCCTTGAATCCTTGCCAAATACAGTCGCGGCCAAAATTGTGGAAACCTTTTGGGAAAAGTGTATTTTTTGAGGTTTGATTTATTTATTTATTTATTTATTATTTAAATTTGTATACCGCCCTTCTCCCGAAGGACTCAGGGCGGTTCACAGCCAAGTAAAAATACACAATACACTATAAATACAATTAAAATACAGTTAAAAAACTTATTAAATTGGCCACAATTAAAATTTAGGACTAAAACCCATTAAAACCCTAAACTTAAAACACTAACCCAGTCCAGCGCAGATGAATAAGTGGGTTTTAAGCTCGCGGCGAAAGGTTCGGAGGTCCGGAAGTTGACGAAGTCCTGGGGGGAGTTCGTTCCAGAGGGTGGGAGCCCCCACAGAGAAGGCCCTTCCCCTGGGTGTCGCCAGACGACACTGTCGCGCCGACGGCACCCTGAGGAGTCCCTCTCTGTGAGAGCGCACGGGTCGGTGAGAGGTATTCGGTAGCAGCAGGCGGTCCCATAAGTAACCCGGCCCTATGCCATGGAGCGCTTTAAAGACGTTCACCAACACCTTGAAGCGCACCCGGAAGGCCACAGGTAGCCAGTGCAGCCTGCGCAGGATAGGTGTCACTCGGGAGCCACGAGGGGCTCCCTCTATCACCCGCGCAGCTGCATTCTGGACTAACTGTAGCCTCCGGATGCCCCTCAAGGGGAGCCCCATGTAGAGAGCATTGCAGTAGTCCAGACGAGACGTCACAAGGGCGTGAGTGACTGTGCACAAGGCAACCCGGCTAATAACAACACTTTTTTGGGGGGGGAGTTTCAAGATAATCCTATTCCACTGCTGGAATGGCCTGGGAATAGCCCAGACCTTCACCCAACTGTAAATCTAGGGAGCCGACTAAAGAAACTGGTTAGTCAGAACTTGCCACCCAGCAATAAAACCCAGTTAATAGAAGCCATCATTCAATCTTGGTTTCACATTAGAACAGCTGCAGAACTAAATGCTCGGTTCACTCCATGGGAAGACCTTGTAAGGCCGTCATTCATGCTAAAGGTTACCCAACCAAGTATTAACTGACACGGGGATCATTTCGTATATCTCGTTTTTTTTCTATGGTGATCATTTTTGTATACCTCCTTCTTTCTACTTGTTTCACTTTTCTTCTTAATACTTATTTTATTTTATTTTTATTTATTTTATTTTATCACAACAATATATGTAGGTATCATACAAAAAGATTATATAGTAAATAAACATATATATGGGTAAATATAAAGAGGTATAAGCATATATATATATATATAGGAAGAAGAAAAGAAAAACAATAGGACAGGAACGGTAGGCACGTTTGTGCACTTATGCACGCCCCTTATGGTCCTCTTAGGAATGGGGTGAGGTCAATAGTAGAAAGTTTTTGGATAAAACTTTTAGGATTATGGGAAGAGACCACAGAGTCAGGTAAAGTATTCCAAGCACTGATGATTCTGTTACAGAAGTCATATTTTCTGCAATCTAGATTAAAGCGGTTGACATTAAGTTTAAATCTATTCGTTGCTCTAGTATTATTGTAATTAAAACTGAAGTAGTCTTTAACAGGAAGGACATTACATTACTGCCACTGCTATTCCAACAGCAAATCCTTCATAAAAGTGATTGCATGACATTCTTGGTTCAATTATCTTTCCGCTGATATATAATTTTACGGTACTACTCCCCCCCAAAAAAGGGGTGTTATTAGCTAGTTTTAGAAAATACACTTTTCCCAAAAGTTTTCCACAATTTTGGCCACGGCTCTATGACACTGATTATTATTTTATTTATTTATTTTATTTATTATATTTGTATACCGCCCTTCTCCCGAAGGACTCAGGGCGGTTCACAGCCAAGTAAAAATACACAATACACTATAAATACAATTAAAATACAGTTAAAAAACTTATTAAATTGGCCACAATTAAAATTTAGGACTAAAACCCATTAAAACCCATAAACTTAAAACACTAACCCAGTCCAGCGCAGATGAATAAGTGGGTTTTAAGCTCATGCTAAAGGTCTGGAGGTCCGGAAGTTGACGAAGACCTGGGGGGAGTTCGTTCCAGAGGGTGGGAGCCCCCACAGAGAAGGCCCTTCCCCTGGGTGTCGCCAGACGACACTGTCGCGCCGACGGCACCCTGAGGAGTCCCTCTCTATGAGAGCGCACGGGTCAGTGAGAGGTATTCGGTAGCAGCAGGCGGTCCCATAAGTAACCCGGCCCTATGCCATGGAGCGCTTTAAAGACGTTCACCAACACCTTGAAGCGCACCCGGAAGGCCACAGGTAGCCAGTGCAGCCTGCGCAGGATAGGTGTCACTCGGGAGCCACGAGGGGCTCCCTCTATCACCCGCGCGGCTGCATTCTGAACTAACTGTAGCCTCCGGATGCCCCTCAAGGGGAGCCCCATGTAGAGAGCATTGCAGTAGTCCAGACGAGACGTCACAAGGGCGTGAGTGACTGTGCACAAGGCATCCCGGCTAATAACAACACTTTTTTGGGGGGGAGTTTCAAGATAATCCTATTCCACTGCTGGAATGGCCTGGGAATAGTCCAGACCTTCACCCAACTGTAAATCTATGGAGCCGACTAAAGAAACTGGTTAGTCAGAACTTGCCACCCAGCAATAAAACCCAGTTAATAGAAGCCATCCTTCAATCTCGGTTTCACATTAGAACAGCTGCAGAACTCAAAGACTCGGTTCACTCCATGGGAAGACCTTGTAAGGCCATCATTCATACTAAAGGTTACCCAACGAAGGATTAACTGACAGGGGGATCATTTTTGTATATCTGGTTTTTTTTCTATGGTGATCATTTTTCTATACCTCGTTCTTTCTACTTGTTTCACTTTTCTTCTTTATACTGTCACTGCTATTCCAACAGCAAATCCTTCATAAAAGTGATTGCATGACATTCTTGATTCAATTATCTTTCCGCTGATATATAATTTTACGGTACTACTCCCCCCCCAAAAAAGTGGTATTATTAGCTAGTTTTAGAAAATACACTTTTCACAAAAGGTTTCCACAATTTTGGCCACGGCTGTATGACACTGATTATTATTTATTTATTTTATTTATTATATTTGTATACCGCCCTTCTCCCGAAGGACTCAGGGCGGTTCACAGCCGGTAAAAAACACAATACACACAATACAAATTAAAAACTATATAAAAAACTGATTCAATAATGGCCTAAAAATTTTAAATACAGTTTAAAACCCCGTTTAAAACCCTAATTAAAACCCTAAATTAAAACTATGTTCAAGCTAGTCCTGCACGTCGAAACAACAGCGTCTTCAGCTCGCGGCGGAAGGTCCAGAGGTCAGGAGCCCCCACAGAGAAGGCCCTCCCCCTGGAGGTCGCCAGTCGACATTGTTTGGTACTTCCCTTTCTCCTAAGCTGAAGATATATTCTAGATTTTAGCCCTCGGGGGAAAGACAAAAAAACCCAACAACCCGAAAAGTTTAGATTGTGCTGCATTTTACCCACCAGATCGCACACCAAACATCTGTGTCCTTTGTGCTGCCGAATTGTGTGCGTTTGTGTCTGGGCAGCGGAAAGGCTGAGCCGATTATATCCAGGGGCATGACGTCAAAAAACGGTTGTCTGGGAGTTACAAAGTGATGTGACATGATAAGGCTGTGTTTTGACAATAGCTGTGGACGTGTTCCGAGAAATGCCACCGAAATATCATTATGAGAACCCCCTGGG
This sequence comes from Ahaetulla prasina, assembly GCF_028640845.1. Lineage (NCBI taxonomy): Eukaryota > Metazoa > Chordata > Lepidosauria > Squamata > Colubridae > Ahaetulla > Ahaetulla prasina. The sequence goes on along the minus strand of NC_080556.1, from coordinate 9,956,218 downwards.
AAGATTGTTGTGGCACGGACGCTTAGGAAATTTGCAGTCCGGGCATGTGATATTTCATTTTAAACTCCAGAACTGGGAGACATCCAGGAACCTTGTGTTTCGGTAAAGGTTTGCGTGCGATTTCTTCTACATGCTAAATCGATAAAAAGGCCCTGCAGAGAGAGAGAGAGAGAGAACAGAGTTTATAGGAATGGTAGCGGAGAAAGCATCGGAGAAATTTAATTTAGTGGTCCAAGGGGTTTTGTGCTTTTCGGATCAATTAAGAACAGTCCTTACTTGCAAAGATTCACGGCACTTAACCAATGTCTTCAGGAGAATAAAACGGGAGGAATTTTAAACAGGGTTGGGCTGGCGGACCAGTAAAGGAAAAAAAATCCTGCAGCCCTGAGGATATTTTGGTGCAAAAGTGGGAAAACAGAACTTCCAAGACTGGAGGAGAAACCAAAAAAAAATTAATAATAATAATAATAATATTTAGAGATTTAGGCTTATGCTCTTCCAAGGTCTCACATGGCCCAAACTCTGTGGCGTCGCAGGTGATTTTTCTGTTGTCCATTTCTGAGTCCTGGAACCAGGTGGGCAGGTTTCCTGCAGGGGTCATTTTCTCTAACGGAACCTCTTAACAGATTAAAAGAGGTAGAAGGGACCTTGTAGGTCATCTAGTCCAATCCCGCCCCCCACCCAAGCAGGAGACCCTACACCATTTCTGACAGGTGGCAGTCCAGTCTCTTCTTGAAAGCCTCCAGGGATGAAGCTCCCACAACCTCCGAAGGCAACTTCCGTTCCATGGGTCGATTGTCAGAAAATTCCTCCTTATTTCCAGGTTGAGTCTCTCCTTGTTCAGTTTCCATCCATTATTAGCAGGATGCCCGTGCTTCGCTATGAAACTATGGGCTTGATAAATTGACGCAGCCTGAAACTTAATGTAGAATGTATAACTGCGTAGCATCAGAATGTGTTAATATAATCCAACTGGCAGTTGGAACAGAGGCAGAGGGGGAGTAGAATGTCCCGGCCTGCAACATCCATCGGTATTCATCTGGCTAGCATCCTGTCAGTGTGTGAGAGAGTTGAGGGGTGTTTGGAAACTCAAACAGTATTTGCTGTGTGAGCAAGAAGGAGACAGGAAGGAGGCTGGGCGTGGCTTAGCTCAACTGTTCTGTAGTAAAGCTGCTTGCTGCTGTGAAAGTAAAACTGAAAGTGAAACTCCTCTCCTCTGCTTGTGTTTTGCATTTGGAACAGATTTCTTTTGAGGTGGGAATGGGGAGTAGAACTCCTTAGCATCAGAGGGCTGTTTGGAAAGTGAAACAGTATTTGCTGTGTGAGCAAGAAGGAGACAGGAAGGAGGCTGGGCATGGCTTAGCTCAACTGTTCTGCATTAAAGTGGCTTCCTGCTGTGAAAGTAAAACTGAAAGTGAAACTCCTCTCCTCTGCTTGCATTTTGCATTTGGAACAGATTTCGTTTTCAGGTGGGGAGGGGAAGTAGAACTCCTTAGCATCAGAGGGTGTCAATCATAATATAGGAAATACTAATGCTCTGATGGTCGTTTCGAAAAATCCTTTCTTAGTGAGCACCTAGAAGCCAAAAGGCACATACGTGGCAAATTTCACGTTTGTAGGCTTTACGGTTCTGGAGATTTCGTGATTACAGCGTGAGTGGTTTTCGCTTTTATATAGATAGATAGATAGATTATTCCTTGTCTGGCCTTTGGGTGTTTTGACCCCTTCGTCTCTGTGGCGGCTCCTCAAATATTGAAAGACTGCTATCATGTCTCCCCTGGTCCTTCTCTTCACTAGACTTCTTCACTTCTCAGCAGGCTTCAGAGAAACGTTAGGGGCTCCTGTGAAAATTAGCCTGTGTTGAAAGTGAGGTTGAGGTCAAAAAAACCCCCACCATTGCACTACGTAGGCGTTGCAAGGATGGCCTTCTAATTTATTTTATTTATTTATTATTTTATTTAATCATATTTTTATACCGCCCTATCTCCCAAGGGACTCAGGGCGGTTTACAGCCAAGTAAAACATAAACATAAATACAAGTTAAAACCCCAATTTAAAAAACTTATTAAATACGGCCGAATATTAAAACCACAATAAAATAGTAAAACCCCATTAAAACCAAATTTAAAATTTAAAATTCTAGGCCAGTCCTGCGCAGATAAAAAGATGTGTTTTAAGCTCGCGGCGAAAGGTTCGAAAGTCAGGAAGTTGGCGAAGTCCTGGGGGAAGTTCGTTCCAGAGGGTGGGAGCCCCCACAGAAAAGGCCCTTCCCCTGGGCGTCGCCAGCCGGCAGTGCCTGGCTGATGGCACCCTGAGGAGTCCCTCCCTGTGAGAGCGTACGGGTCGGTGGGAGGCAATCGGTGGCAGTAGACGGTCCCGTAAGTAACCCGGCCCAATGCCATGGAGCGCTTTGAAGATAGTTACCAAAACCTTGAAGCGCACCCGAAAGGCCACAGGTAGCCAGTGCAGTCTGCGCAGGAGAGGTGTCACATGGGAGCCACGAGGGGCTCCCTCTATCACCCGTGCAGCCGCATTCTGGACCAACTGGAGCCTCCGGGTGCTCTTCAAGGGGAGCCCCATGTAGAGAGCATTGCAGTAATCCAGATGAGATGTCACAAGGGCATGAGTGACCGTGCATAGGGCATCCCGGTCTAGAAAGGGGCGCAACTGGTGAACCAGGCACACCTGATAAAAAGCTCTCCTGGAGACGGCCGTCAAGTGGTCTTCAAAAGACAGCTGTCCATCCAGGAAAACGCCCAAGTTGCGCACCCTCTCCATTGGGGCCAATGACTCGCCCCCAACAGTCAGCCACGGCTGCAGCTGACTGTACCGGGGTGCCAGCATCCACAGCCACTCTGTCTTGGAGGGATTGAGCTTGAGCCTGTTTCTCCCCATCCAGACCCGTACGGCTTCCAGACACCGGGACAGCACTTCGATAGCTAATTCTCTGTCTTCGGTTTTGTTCTTCCCAAAAAGCTTTCCACCCAACTCCATCTTATCGGCTTTTCTCTTCTCTGGTGCAGGGGGCCTGTGGGACGCCGACGTTGAGCCCACCTGCCTTGCGGTGGGGTTGGCCCCCGTGCGGACGCTGCTCACCTTGGATGATGCTGTGTGGGCCAGCTGTGGCAATCAAGTCACTGTCTTCGATGCCGTCAGCCTGAAGGCTCAGGTAGGTCTCTGTTCTGTCTCCTTCCCCACTTCGGATCAACAAGCTGGCCTTCAGCCAGTGGATTCACGGCTCTTTTTTTTTTTTTTTTCATTTATATCCCGCCCTTCTCCGAAGACTCAGGGCGGCTTACATTGTGTTAAGCAATAGTCTTCATCCATTTGTATACTATATACAAAGTCAACTTATTGCCCCCCAACAATCTGGGTCCTCATTTTACCTACCTTATAAAGGATGGAAGGCTGAGTCAACCTTGGGCCTGGTGGGACTTGAACCTGCAATATTGCAAGCAGTTGCTGTTAATAATAGGCTGCATTAGCCTGTTGCGCCACCAGAGGCCCTTATCAGTCCTGGCAGAGAAATCGCAGCTGCCTGCCAAAGTTCAAACGAATGACTCACATAGCAAGACTTTCAGCTCTTTTTGAAACGGATCAGCTAAACTTTGCTTCCCGTGGAGTGAGAGCAGTCCCAAAGCTCCTTATATATCCTTTTGATGACGCTGCCTCTCTAATCTTCTGAAGCACGGGTCAAGCCAAGCTTGATTATTATTATTATCAGCTGGGTCTGAAGGCGTAGCCTGGGGAAGGGAGGAATCAGGGGATGACGGCCTCATTACGTCCTCCAACTGGTCTGGTTCTGGCTCCTGGAGCCGGGCCAAAGGAATCGGTGCTCCTGAGGTAAGCCTTACCGGCCCTTCCCTCTCACTTTTGGAGTCACTGTCGGGCATGGGGCCAGGTTCGGGGGCTGGAGTCACAACAGTCTCTCTCCAGTTGTGTCTCGATTTGAGTTTGGAAATCAAAAGCCGTCCCGCTGATTTAATTGTTCTCGCCGTAATTTCCCTGACAGTGAGAACAATTAACCGGTGGAATGGCTTGCCTCCAGAAGTTGTGGATGCTCCATCACTGAAGGTTTTCAAGAAGAGATTGGACAGCCATTTGTCTGGAATGGCATAGGGTCTCCTGCTTGTGCAGAGGGGTTGAACTAGAAGGCCTTCACGGTCCCTTCCACATCGGTTATTCTATTCTGTTCTATACTACTACAGTCGTGGCCAAAATTGTGGAAACCTTTTGGGAAAAGTGTATTTTTGAGGTTTGATGGCTAATAACACCATTTTTGTTTGGAGTTTCAAGATAATCCTATTCCACTGCTGGAATGGCCTGGGAATAGCCCAGATCTTCACCCAGTTGAAAATCTAGGGAGCCGACTAAAGAAACTGGTTAGTCAGAACTTGCCACCCAGCAATAAAACCCAGTTAATAGAAGCCATCATTCAATCTTGGTTTCACATTATAACAGCTGCAGAACTAAATGCTCGGTTCACTCCATGGGAAGAGGTTGTAAGGCCGTCATTCATGCTAAAGGTTACCCAACTAAGGATTAACTGACAGGGGGATAATTTTTGTATATCTCGCATTTTCTCTGGTGATCATTTTTATATATCTCGTTTTTTTCTACGCGTTTCACTTTTCTTCTTTATACTGTAACTGCTATTCTAAAAGCAAACCCTTCATAAAAGTGATTGCGTTACATTCTTGATTAAATTATCTTTTCATGGATACATAATTTTATGGTACTAGTCCCCCCCCCCCAAAAAAGTGGTGTTATTTGCTAGTTTTAGAAAATACACTTTCCCCAAAAGGTTTCCACAATTTTGGCCACAACTGTATATATATATATAAGAGAATATATTTTCAAGAAGAGATTGGATAGACATTTGTTCAGAATGGTAGAGTTTCCTGATTGAGCAGATGGTTGGACTAGAAGACCTCCAAGGTCCCTTCCAAACACAGCTGCCTGCAATTACTGCAGGTTCAAGTCCCACCAGGCCCAAGGTTGACTCAGCCTTCCATCCTTTATAAGGCAGGTAAAATGAGGACTCAGATTGTTGGGGGCAATTAAGTTGACTTTGTATATAAATATACAAATAGGATGAAGACTATTGCTAGCATAGTGTAAGCCGTCCTGAGTCTTCGGAGAAGGGCGGGATATAAATGCAAAAAAAATAAAAAAATAAAAATTAAGTAGTAGAACAGAAGTTGCCTTCAGAAGTTGTGGGTGTGCTCCAATACTGGAAGTTTTTAAGAAGAGGCTGGACATGGTATAGACTGGTATATGGGATAGGTTGGTATAAAATCTCCTGGGATGGTATAAAATCTCCTGCTTGTGCAGAGGGTTGAACTAGAAGACCTCCAAGGTCCTTGGTTATTCTATGTTCCAAAATTTCTCCTGTCTGGTGCTGTGATTCCTCTGAGCCAGCCACTGTGTGGCACTGTTCCTGCGTCGATGCAGGTGCCCACTCAGAATGGCACAGATATCCCCTTCTCTTTTCTCTTTCTCCTGTTCTTTTCCCCCTACTTTTTCGGGCAATGCTGGATGCCAGGACTTAACAGCATCGTTTGCCACCCTGCCCACGGCATATCTGCCGAGTTTCCATTCTCTTCTTCACGAGACAAACTCATGCCCGGTTTTGGGGTGGGTGCTCTTCCTGTGCCAGCTGTGACTTCAGATTGAACCAATACTGCAAGTTGGCACAGAGGGGGATGACCAGCCATCCCAGTTCCCTCTGTAGAAGCAGTGGCCGAATCGACACACATGGATACACGGATACACCAGGGGTAAAATCAGTGGTGGGATTCAGCCAGTTCGCACCACTTCGGGAGAACCGGTTGTTAACTTTCTGAGCAGTTTGGTGAACTGGTTGTTGGAAGAAATCATTAGGGCAGAGAACTGGTTGTTAAATGACTTGAATCCCACCACTGGGTAAAATGCTATCGGTTCGGACCGGTTCGCCTGAACCGGTAGCGAAAAATGCTACCGGTTCGGGCGAACTGGTATTTCTGATGATTAGCTGCACCGTGCGAGGAAATCCTGCTTTCTAGAGAATCTAAATCGCATGGCACAGTTGTTTCCTCCCCTTCTTGCTGTTCTACTTACCTCTGCAGACTCAGGAAAGGCTTCTTAATCCTCCTTTTTCAGAGGTGCGCCTGTGCGTGAAGCGTGCATTTGGCACGCACCGCGCATATGCTCACAAAGCAAACCGGTAGCGAAGCGAACCGGTAGCAGACTTCAGAGCATTTCACCCCTGGGATACACACAGATGTGTAAACAGAGCACAGGTGTCCTTAGGGAAGATGAAATCTGGTTTTCTTTTCATTTTGAAGCGATGGCCCTTCCTGCCTCAGTTTCCTTTCTTTCTCCGCTGCCACCTGCTCTCTCCTGCCTGGCGAGTTGTCAGGTGGCATCCACTGCCTTGTCAACATTTCATGCAACGTTTTACGTCTCCCCAGCCGCCCAGCGGGATTGATAGGAGCGCTGCTTTTATAGAGATACGTTGAGGTGCATAAGGGTTGTGTCAGCATTTTCCGGGTAATATTCCGAGTTTATAACGGAGGCATGAAAAAGAGGTCTTGCACGTGGGATGCGAGAAAGCGGCTTTCGCAGACACGAGAAAGCCAGAAAATCGGGGTGGGCTACGTTACGAGACACGTGGAGAAGCAGTCAAAAAGAGATTAAATTGGAGCGAGCAGAAGTTAAAACTTTAAATAAAAAACAAGCAATCCTCGACTTACGGCCTCCGCGGATACCAAAATTTCTGTGGCTATGCGGGATTGGGGTGAAGCGAGTTTGGTTCCGTTTTGCTATTTTTCTTGCCACTGTTGTTATTTTTTTATTGAAAAAGTTTTACAATAATTTTTTTTTAACAATTATCTCCCCCCCTCCCCCCTCCCTTCCCCCCTCCCTCTTCCCCCTCCCCCCCAGAGACTTCCCAGAGCAAAATACAGGGTATAACATTTAACAAGCATACGCTAAAATACTACAAAAACCATAACCCATAATCTCTTCTCTCCCCTTGCTCCCTTAACTCCCCTTTCCCTTTTAAACAAATACACAAATACAATACATTCCCTACAATCACTCATAAGCTATTTGAGACTTTTTAGTCTGATACTTATTTTGAATATAATCAATCCATTTTCTCCATTCTACTATATATCGTTCTTGTGAATAGTCTTTCAAGTACGCAGAAGTTTTTGCCATTTCTGCCAAATTTGAAACTTTTAAGTGTCCATTCTTCAATTGCAGGCAAATCTTCTTTGTTCCAAATATTGCGCCACCCAAAGTCTCGTGCTGATATTAAATTCAATATTAATTTAGTCTCTTATTACTGTACCATCCGTAATTATACCTAATAAAAACAATTGTGGAGTAAACTTTATCTTCTTTTTCAATATATTCTGCATAATCCACCGTATTTTAATCCAGAACGATTCGGTTTTTTTTACAAGTCCACCATATTTCTTGCCACTGTTGTAAAGTGGATCACTGCAGTTAGTCACCCACTCAGTCACATTACTCCCCCCCCCCAAAAAAAAGCCACGCCCAGAGAACCGGTAGTAACAAATTTTACATTTCAACCCTGACGCTGATGCCCGGTTCTTCTTTTTTCTTCTTCCATAGCAAATATTCGAAGTCCACCCGGAAGAGGAGAGCAACGTGACCCATATGATCAAGGCCGGCAGTGGGGTGTGGATGGCCTTCTCCTCAGGGTCTTCCATACGTCTCTTCCACACCGAGACCTTGGAGCTCCTGCAGGACATCAACGTGGCAACCCGAACCACGGCCGTCCTGCCAGGTAGGCTGAGATACTTGAAACCGTAAGGATCCACGGCAGAGGGGAAAAACGAAACAAAACACCAATTCAGGTAGTCCTCGAGTTACGGCCGTAATTGAGCCCGGTCGCAAAGCGGGTCATCGCATGACTGGACCCAATTTTCTGAACTATTTAGAATAGAGTTACATGGTCATTAAGCCACTTCCCAGTCGTGAATCTCAGTCAAAGTGCGGTTACCTGATTACCGGGGGTTGGTCGTGGATGTCAGAACTCAGGAACCAGATCGTAAGTAGGTTTTGGGAGGGTCTTCAAATAGCTTCAAACAGTCACTAAACAGTTGGCCGTAAGTCGAGGACTACCCGTTCAGAGTGAGGGGGCTCAGGAATCCTCTTCTGCCACCTGGCATTCGCTGAAGTGTAAGAAGCAGGTTGTTCCCTTCAGGGCTGAGAAATATTGTGTTCTGTTCTCCATCTCGTTACGGATATTCGAATTGGTTTCCCTGCGCACAGCAGAGGGTTGGGCTAGATGACCTCTGGTAGACGTCCCAACTCCACCATTTGTGGAAAATTATTCTAGATGGCTGCATTTACACACCTAAAAAATGGTCTCGGGCCCTCTCAAAAATACACAACGTGTATTTTTACAACGTGGCAGATGATGAGATGCTGTTTTACCTGTACAGGTAAATGCCCAGGTATCAATCGTCCCCCCATCCCCCATCCCAGATCTCCCCAATCTCAATCCTACATCAGTCTAGCCACTGTGAGGAAGCTCCCCAAAGTTTCTTCCTGTTTTAATAATAAAAAAAATAATTAAAAAATTAATTAATTGGAAAAGGTGTTTTCTTCTGAAGTTGCGGGAGCTTCATCACTGGAGGCTTTCAAGAAGAGACTGGACTGCCACCTGTCAAAAATGGTGGAGGGTCTGCTTAGGTGAGGGGG
>NC_080556.1:9842500-9942500 GCF_028640845.1 Ahaetulla prasina | reverse complement strand
GTAAATATTTTCACGGCCCTCTTCTTGATTCGTGCAGTATACAGGTCCTCAATGGAAGGCAGGTTGGTAGCCATTGTTTTTTCTGCAGTTCTAATGATCCTCTGAAGTCTGTGTTTTTCTTGTTGGGTTGCAGAACCGAACCAGACAGTTAGAGAGGTGGTTTCTCTTCCTTTTGCAAGCCGGGAGGAGAAGCTGTGGCTCCCGGGACCCCGGAGTCCGTTCCCACCGCTCAGGATGATGGTCTTGAATGGTGGAGACCCCCCACCCCGGACGAAGCAGTCCCTCTTTCGCTAAACGGCCGGTTTCTTTCGTTCTGCAGGGCAGAAGAACGTCCGAGTGACCAGTCTCCTCATCTGCCAGGGCCTGCTCTGGATTGGCACCGACCAAGGCATTCTGGTCCTCTTGCCCGTGCCCAGGCTGGAGGGGATCCCCAAAATCACAGGTAAGGCAGAAGAGGGCCCCCTTGATCACAGGGACGGAGACCGAAGGACGACGAAGCCTCTTAACGATAACCCAGTGTTTTTAATCTTTCCTGCCTTGGCATGCAAGACCCCCCCCCCGAGTTTTACGTAGTCTCCTTTGTGGAGAGGGATTCTGGCAGATTTGATCTCGCGGAAGAATCGATTTGGAGCGTCCTGGATTCTGACTGTCTCTTTTGCTTTTGTTCAATTGTTTCTCTCCCCATCTTCCTTCCTTTCTTCTTTCCTTCCTTCCTTCCTTCCTTCCTTCCTTCCTTCCTTCCTTCCTTCCTTCCTTCCTTCCTTCCTTCCTATCTCTCCTTCCTTCCTTCCTGCCTCCCTCCTACCTTCCTTTCCCTCCCTCCCTCCCTTCTTCCACCCATTCATCATCTCTTCCCTCCTTCCTTTCTTCCACCCATCCATCATATCTCCCCTTCCTTCCTTCCTTCCTTCCTTCCTTCCTATCTCTCCTTCCTTCCTTCCTGCCTCCCTCCTACCTTCCTTTCCCTCCCTCCCTCCCTTCTTCCACCCATTCATCATCTCTTCCCTCCTTCCTTTCTTCCACCCATCCATCATATCTCCCCTTCCTTCCTTCCTTCCTTCCTTCCTTCCTTCCTTCCTTCCTTCCTTCCTATCTCTCCTTCCTTCCTTCCTGCCTCCCTCCCACCTTCCTTTCCCTCCCTCCCTCCCTTCTTCCACCCATTCATCATCTCTTCCCTTCCTCCTTTCTTCCACCCATCCATCATATCTCCTTCCTTCCTTCCTTCCTTCCTTCCTTCCTTCCTTCCTTCCTATCTCTCCTTCCTTCCTTCCTTCCTGCCTCCCTCCCACCTTCCTTTCCCTCCCTCCCTCCCTTCTTCCACCCATTCATCATCTCTTCCCTCCTTCCTTTCTTCCACCCATCCATCATATCTCTCCTTCCTTCCTTCCTTCCTTCCTTCTACCAATCCGTCATATCTCTCCTTCCTTTCTGCCTCCCTGCTTCCCTTCTACCTTCCTTTCCCTCCTTCCTTTCCATCTATCCATCCCATCTCTCCTTCCTTCCTTCCTCTTCCTCTTTAGCTCTATCTCTTTCTCTGTATCTCTGTCTCTCTATCTATCTCTTTTCCTTTCTCTTTCTTTCTCTATATCTCTTTCTCCTTCTCCATATAGAATAGAATAGAATTCTTTATTGGCCAAGTGGGATTGGACACACAAGGAATTTGTCTTTGGTGCATAAGCTTTCTGTGTGCATAAAGAAAAAATAAAATATATTCATCAAGAATCATAGATACAATACTTACCTTTATCTCTTTCGCTCGCTCACTCACTCTTTCTCTATTCCTTTCCTTCTTTCTCTATATCTCTTTCTCCTTGTCTATATCTATCTATCTCTCTTTCTCTATCTGTTCTGTCCCCCCTCACCTCCGTCCGAGCGATGGCTTAATTAGCTGGCACTATCAGCTCTGGCAGCAAACTAGCGAGCATCTGCCAAGTGTCTCTGTTATCTCCCTCAACGCCGATGAGTCACCCAGGAACAAACAGTACTTCACCTCTTAGTTAATCAGTTAATTTGCCTGCTACGAAGAGGCACAGCAGCTCTTGCTGCCTTTATATCCTGTGGGGTGTAGCTCCATGACTCAGCACTTACTAGGCCTGTCCCATCCCTGTTTCTGTTGTTCTCGCCTCTCCTGCCTACGAAACCTAGGGTCCAGCGAGGCCTGATTGCCATCAGCTGGGTCTGGAGGCGTGGCCTGGGGGGGAAGAGTCAGGGGACGTGAGTCCTTCGGGAGAAGGGCGGTATAGAAATTAAATTATAAATAAATAAATAAATAAATAAATAAATAAATAAATAAATAAATAAATAAATAAATAAATAAATAAATAAATAAATAAATAAATAAATAAATCTCTTCCACCTGGCCTGCCTCTGGCTCCTGGAGCTGAACCAGGGAAGCCGGTGCTCCCAAGATAAGTCCTGACGGCCCTTCCCCCTCACTTTCCAAGTCACTTTCTGGCAGGAGGCCCGGCTCGGGGGGGCGCAGACACAACACTATCTCTTTCTCTGTTCCTCTTCCTCTTCCTCTCTCTTTGTCTTCCTCTTTTTCCTTCTTCTCCTTCGCTTCTGCATGGCTCTTTGGCGCTTCCGCTCAGAGATACAACCGAATTTCTCTGCCTTTTGGAGAAATGACTTTCCTTCCCAAATCTCTCCGGCTTCGGCTTACACGGCTGTAAATCCACTCCCACTTTGGAGTGTGGCGATCTCTAGCAGCCTTTCTATTTAATCAAAAGCCTTCTCTTCATTGCCCAGGGAAGGGGATGGTTTCTTTCAATGGCCACTGCGGCCCCATGGACTTCCTGGCAGTGGCGTTCAGCACTCTGGCCCCCGAGGTCTTGAAGAGCGACAAAGAGGATGAAGCGACCGCAGACGGAGCGCCATTGGCGGATGACGCGCACCCCAATCTGGGCTCTCGTTCCTCCGACGTGTCTGCCCCGGATAGTTCCTCCACCAGGGAAATCCGTAAAAAGGGCATCCTTCTGCAATACCGGCTCCGATCCACGACTCATCTACCCGGGCAGTTGCTCTCTGTGAGGGACACGCCTTCGCCGGCCGGCGGGAATTCTCTCGAACACACTGAGGAAGACGGATCCATCTATGAAATGGCGGACGATCCGGACATTTGGGTGCGAAGTCGCCCGTGCGCGAAGGAGTCTCACCGGAAGGAGATTTCTTCCCTGGCCGTTATTTCAGGAGGAAGGGGTTACCGCAACTTCAACGTCAACGGCCGGGCTCCGTCGAGCAGCGAAAGTGACAGTACGTTACTCCTGTGGCAAATCCCGTTGATTTTATAGCGCTGTCGATTTTGCTTTTCCCGTCTTCTCTGGTTTTAGCATTTGAACGGTGGGCGACGGGGACCTCCGGGGAGACGTGTGGCTTATCGAGGTACCTCTCTGGTTGGACTGCCCTGCTGAGCCCACCAGTTTTTTTTACCGATTTCATAGTCTCCAAATCCCCTTCTCCCCTTTGCCACCTATCAACTCTGAAGCCGACCCCACCTCTTTTTCACGCCTCCGATCTTGACTCTAGCTAAGACTTCCGATTTTCTTTCCGTGAACGTTTTCAGGTTTTATAGGAAAATTGCGCACTCCCTGCAGGCTTTGAAGGGGACAGTTGAATCCCCCCACCCTCCCTGGGAGAGACATATGGGTTTAGTGTACCCCCTGTGTGAATATCCTACCTACAAATATATATAGAGAGACACACACACACAATACTTAATATAAAAGTGCTGTATATTATTAAATTGTATAAATAAAATCTGTATATATTGGGGGCAGAAATAAAGTGATAGAAAACCCTTCCTAGTCCAGCTCAGTGACAAGCTCTGGTCTTGGTTATTCCCACTGTGCTTGGCTTGAAGTTGGCCATCTTATTAGATGCCGGGAAAATTCTCAAGCCAATAAAAAAAAAATGCAGTCGCAGCCCCTTAGTGGGCACCCTGCTGCCAACCACTCAGCGTGGGAGGCGCAAAGATCACCTCCGCTGGGTTTGCTGGGCTCTCCGAGATCTGAGGACGTCTCCGGTTTTAGTTTTGTTCTGTTCCCCTCTCCCACTTCACGGAGAAACGCGAGTTTCACAGTCCTTTTATTGACAGAGACCTGATTCTTCTGTAGGAAGCACAAGACTTGGCAGCGACCGTGCAGAGGCCTGCCAAGTTCTGAAGTCTTTATCTCGGACAGAGATAAAAGCACTCGTGTCCAAGTCCCGTTGCCAAGCTTACAGAAAAGAAAGACCTTTATTTCCCGAGCGACCGAGCTGCAACACACGCTGGGTAGTTTTTTGTCTGTCATGAAGCCCAATGGCAGCTCCACCTGCTTTTATCCCCTGTGGGGTGTGGCTCCGTGACTCAGCACTCTCTGAGCCTGCCACACCTCTTCCTCTGCTGCGCACGCTTATCTCTTCGTCGCTGCCTCGGGTCAATCCAGGATTGATCCTCAGCAGCTGGAGCTTGGGGCATTGCCAGGGAGGAGGAGGAGGGTCCGGGAGAGGGAGGCCTTGTCAGCTCCTCCTTCTCCTGGCCTGCAGCTGGAACCTGGGCGAAGCCAGAGAGGAGGGTCCTGGAGAGAGAGGCCTTGTCGGCTCCTCCCTCTCACTCTCAGAGTCATCCTGCTCCATGAGGACAGGCTCGGGGGCTGGAACCACAACAAGTTTATTATTTTCACATTACTTCTGCAAAGTTTCCCGAGGCAGGGTCTTCCCAGCAAAAGGAGGGAGCGGCTTTAAGGGGTAATAACAACCGAAGCGGAGAAACAGACCCATAAATACCGTGGGTCTCCCTGCGTGTGAGGTACACAGACATGACCGTGAGGATGGCGGCGATCGTTCCGCCGATCAATAATTGGTAACGGAGACTCATATCGGTAAATTCAGATTCTGTTTTTAAAGTCCTGATCCCAAGCAGGGACGGAGCCGGGCAGGCGTCCCCTGGAAACGGCGTTGTGATGAAGGAACGTGGACCCCGGGAGGGTTGAGTTGAGCCCAGGGTTGGGATTCAGCCGGTTTGGACCGGTTCGGACAAACCGGATGCTACTTTTACATCTGGTTCACTGAACCGGTAGTTGCAAGGACTTCCCTCCCAGAAATCTCCATGTGGCCCGTTTTGGATGCCAGGTAAGTGCAGCGCCTGCGCGGAGGCTCTGGGAGGGTGAAAAACAGGCCTCCCAGAAATTCCAGGTCTGGAAATGGGTTGGTTTCCAGCCTCCGGAGCCTGGGGGAGGCTGTTTTCGCCCTCCTGGGGGCTCAAGAAAAGCCTCCGGAGCTTGGGGAAGGTGAAAACGCCCCCTGCCGCCATGGGGCAGGAGGCCCCGGACACCATGGCCATGCCCACCCAGCAACCAGGCAGAGAATCAGTTGCTAAAATTTTTGAATCCCACCCTTGGTTGGGCCGTCCTGAGCTTGCAGGAAGTAAATCCCACCCACCCACCCCCGTCAATTATCACTAAACTGCAGAACTTTGACAAGAAAAATCAGAACGGCTGATGCATTATTCCAACCGAATTGGGAGTCCGTCTAAGGAACCGCCCGTCACGGGAAGAGCGCCGGGATAGAATGGTGCGTTGCTATTCCCCAGCTCCATTCCGTCCAGATTCCGATGCTTTGATAGACTCCCAATTTCATTTCATTTTCGGCTTTCAATTATATTCTTAGCAACTCAACCTTGAAATAGGGTCATCTCCATTGCTGCTGCCTTTGGAGAAGGACTATTAACAGATGTACATGATTTCCACAGCTTATTTTCTCTCTCTCTCCCCCCCCCCACTAATTAGACATTAAATGCATGTAGCATTCCTTTTTTTCTTAAAAAGTCTGCTCCAGATTAAGCTGTCTCTCCACTCCCCCCCACACCCTCCACACAACCCATTTCTTGCCTGGTTGCTCCGGCTTGACAGCAGCTGCAGCGGCGAGAGGAGACAGGGGACGAGGAGGAGGAGGCTGTGTGCGTCGTCCCCGCTCGCCTGTCCCCAATCTCTCAAACCTGAGCGTTGTACATCAGTCACAGGCCATTATCAAATCTTCCAGGAGACAATAACAGTTTGCATACAATACGTGGAGATTCATTAAAGTGTCAATACAATTACACAAGCGGGCATCACGTCTTTCGACTCCTTGGCCCCCGCACTGCCTTTTAACAAAGTCCGGGGTCCGCCTGCGCGTGAAAACGAAAAGATAATTTCGCCTGGCTGGTTCTCCTGTTTTCAACGTGCTTTAAAGCGAGCCCTAGAGCAGGGGTGCCAAACTCAAGGGGCGGATCCAGGCCTGCGGGTTTGCTTAGCTCCAGCCCGCGGGGCCAGCCTGAAAGTAGCGCAGGAGCAGCCCGCGGTGCCTCTGCTAGCGAAAAAGGGCCCGCGGGCAGCCCCCACCCGGCATGTTTTCAGCCTGGACGGCCTCCTGCAGCACCCGGCCAGCCAAAACGGGGCACGGGGAGCCCACGGGCAATCCCTGCACAGCCTGTTTTGGCCGACGGTGCTGCAGGAGGCCGTCCAGGCCAAAAACGGGCTGCCCATGGCCCCATCCCAGCACCCTGGTTTGGCCGGCAGGGCGCTGTGAGGGGACGTCCGTCCCATCTCCTCCTCCCCTTCCCCCCCAGCTGGCCCACAGAGAAGAAGTACAATGCTGATCCGGACCTCCAAGAAATGCAGTTTGACCAGGGGTGAAATTTACTTATCTTTGCTACTGGTTTGCAAATGTGACCGTGGATGCCCCCACGCATGCGCAGAGTCAAAAACGGGACGTGACGACGTCAGGGTGGGTGGGCGGAGCCTCTCGCCACTGGCGCTACCGGTTCACCCGAGTGGGATAGAACCGGCTAAATTTCACCACTGAGTTTTTAACACCCCCTGCCCTAGATATTTGCAAATCAACTGCCTCTGCTTCTTCCATTTTAAACCTTGAGGAGCAATAACTTTGCAGCCTGCCTACCCCCCCCCCCCGCGCCCCCCCCAACCAGTGAGGAAAAATTAAACCGATGTAGGGTAAGAGAGGCAGCAGTTCCATCATCTTCAGAAAGTGTCGTGTCCCACTCCTCCTCTGACGGCCGGGTCGGGGAAGTCTGTATCAAGCGTGGCCACAAAGCTTCTGCAGCTTTGCCCAAGTTCTGTCAGAGTTCTCAGGGCAGGCAGGAGTCCAAGATATGACTTCAGCAATCCAAATTAGACTTTGCCTGACTCAAAGAATGCCAGAAAGCAGATCCTTTATATAGGCCATGGGATGTGGCTCCATGACTCAGCACTTATCCAGGCCTGCCGCTCCCTTCCTTTTGCTGACGTCGCCTCTCCATTCTCCGGAAGCGTTGATCCCTCCACCCTCCAGCTGCCGGCAATTCTAGCTCGTGACTGGCTTCATATTCCTCATGTTCACATGCTGTGGGGGAGGGGTTTATTTGCTCGGTTTGTCCGGGCATGGTGCCAGGACTGGGGGCTGGAGGCATGCCAGGCCGTTCGTCTTCATTATCCGGCTCTGGCTGAGATAACAGGAGATGAGAGGGGCCCAGCTGCGGAGAGGGGGGCAAGCGAGGCACAACAGAAATGAACCACACAATGTGTGCGCGCCTGCAGCTTTTCGGTTGTATATTTTGCCGATGGTCACTCTGAAATGTTTCAAAAGTGGCTGTTGAGATAGTCAGTTCATTGCCCGCCTCCGAGCTTAGCGCTTCTGGATTTCAGAAAGCAACGGCTCTTAGGTGACGGTTGACCAAGAACTGAGCCTGGACCAACTCTTCAAGATGCTAGTCCTCACATTTCTGACGAAACGACTCACCTTTAGACAAAGCCCACAGGTGTGGCCTGATGTTGTCTCTGATCTTGTTGCCTTGTTTGTGGTAGTGTGGGCCCGTCCTCATTCCAGTTGCCTCCAGGGCCTCTAAGACTAAGCTGTTATTAACACAGCTGCTTGCAATTACTGCAAGTTCAAGTCCCACCAAGCCCAAGGTCGACTCAGCCTTCCATCCTTTATAAGGTAGGTAAAATGAGGACCCAGATTGTTGGGGGCAATAAAAGTTGACTTTGTATATAATATACAAATGGATGAAGACTATTGCTTAACACAATGTAAGCCACCCTGAGTCTTCGGAGAAGGGCGGGATATAAATTCAAAATAATAATAATAAAAAAAAGTTCAGCAGCTCTTGTCTGCTTGGATGGGTGACCACCAGGCGATGCTAAGTGTTCTGACCTAGTCTCCCTTAAAAAGCAGGAAGCAGAGTCTTGGTGTCGGGACCAAGTGCAGGGATTTTTGCTACCGGTTCTCTGAACCACCTGCCGCCATCGCTACCGGATCGAGCGACCCGGTTCGAACCAGGAGCATTTCACACCCTGGTTTGGGGGCGGGAGGTTGGCTGTTCATTCTTGCCACTGACCTGACATTCGGTGATCTCATCCTTCCGAAGTCTTGCTGCCTTCTTGAGCTGGCGAGAAAGGAGAATGGGTCAGCTCTGATTTTTTTAAATCCTCGGGCTAGTACTGGAGGTCAAGCTGGACAGAGGGTGGAAGCTGCACCGTTTCTCACTGGCGAGGGAAGACTTGGGCGGCAGCTTTTCTTCCTTAGAAGCCATAATAAGCTTGTCTTCTGCTGGAAAAAAAAAACACGAAACACCACTCTATAGAAGGGAAAACAAACACAGGTTAATTGCCTCTGTGCCCATCTTCGCCTCCCCTCTTACCTCTGAAGTCAGCAAAATAGACGCACAGCTTCAGTAACCCACATTTAATGTCTCTCTCTCTTTTTTTTTTGGTTAATGTTTTTAGTAAGTTGCATGAACTCAGCCCTGCTAGTGTATTCACCAGAAAGGAGCGATCCAATTAGCTTTGGCACGAAGGCTTCGACTGGATGTGTTGTAGCCCGCCGGCAGCCAGCAGAGCTGGATAGTGAGGAAGATGGGGAGGAACTTGGGCCAGCTCTGGGGGCTGGGAAAAGATCAGACAAGGGCTCTACATCAGAGGCAGAGAGGGGGCCAAGTCCATCTGATAGTTATGTGCAGCCTCCGGAGTCTGACAGCAGCGAGGCAGAAGAACAGCGGGAGCCCATTCCCAGTGTCCGCATGCACAGAACGGCAAGAACAATTAAGGAAACAGGGTCGACTAGGGAGTAAGGCTTGGAGATGATTGGCCCCTCCCATAAGACATAAAAGAAGAGCAAACAGGACAGTGAGCTTTTGCAGGAAGCAATTCGTTCATCTGGCCGATTCAAGATTTGAAAGTTCTGTTTGTGACTCTGTGCCAAGTTTGGCCTTGCCCTGCGTCTGGACATTCGCTCTCAGGCAGCCTTCCACGTGAGATAGGTGGGTGTTGATAACCTTCCTCCGAAAGACTGTTTATCAAGCCTTGCGGACTGTAAATGAAAATCATTTACAGTCTTATGAATAAAAGAGGTTTTGCGGGACTAATATTGTGCTTTAAGGACTATCTAAGGTCAGAAAAATACGCTGTCTTTTTTTCTCCCTGACAAGAAAGATTATTTTATTTATTTATTTATTTACATTTATATCCCGCCCTTCTCCGAAGACTCAGGGCGGCTTACAGTGTGTAAGGCAATAGTCTCATTCTATTTGTATATTTACAAAGTCAACTTATTGCCCCCCCCAATAATCTGGGTCCTCATTTTACCTACCTTATAAAGGATGGAAGGCTGAGTCAACCTTGGGCCTGGTGGGACTAGAACCTGCAGTAATTGCAGGCAGCTGTGTTTTAATAACAGGCTTCTTGCAGCCTGAGCCACATTATGAAAAAGGCAAGCCTTAAGAATGATTTATTTATTTCTATTTTATTCCGGATCTATTCTGTAGGAAGTTTAGCACCCACCCCTCTGTTAGGAAAAAGAGATATTTTAGGAAATATTAAAAGGGCAGAATATTTCCCCTAAAAGGGATGCAGAAACTCAGCGCCCCCCTCCTGTCTACCTCCTTCAGGCAGAGCCATAGTAGGAATTGCCCAAAGCCCTTTCATTACATCATCACCCAGCATGGCTCAACCAAGCCTGGGACACAGATAACCTACAAAGTTACCCCTGCGTGACCCCATGGGAGTCTGAATTCCACACAGCTCCCAACAAGGAAACGGAACATTAAAAAAAACCAACCCAAATGGTCGAAGTTCTCTTGGCATGGACTGGGCTATTACCCCATTGGCAAACAATCGCAACCTAGATTGGTGCAATTTCATTCATCAGGATTAATACCAAGAAGAAGGGATTGGTAAACTAACCCTTGGGAAAGAGATAAAATTGACCCTGGCCTTCATTTATTAGCCAGGGAGCAATTTGGCCCTTAGGACTCCGAGGCCTTGTGTCAAAGATAAAACCTTTGATTCAGGGGTGAAATCCAATAGTTTCTGACAGGTTCTGGAGAACCAGTAGCGGAAATTTTGAGCCGTTGAGTGAACTGGTAGCGGAAATTTTGTATAGTTCAGAGAACCGCCAAATACCACCTCTGGCTGGCCCCAGAGTGGGGTGTGAATGGAGATTTTGCAATATCCTTTCCTCAGGAATGGGGAGGGAATGGGGATTTTGCAGTAACCTTCCCTCAGGAGGGGGGAGGGAATGGGGATTTTGCAATATCCTATCTTTAGGAGTGGGGAGGGAATGGAGATTTTGCAACATCCTTTCCCCAGGAGTGAGGAGGGAATGGGGATTTTGCAGTATCCTTCCCCTAGGAGTGAAGAGGGAATGGGGATTTTGCAATATCCTTCCCCTAGGAGTGGGCAGGGAATGGGGATTTTGCAATATCCTTTCCCCAGGACTGGGCTGGAAATGGAGATTTTGCAATATCCTTCCCCTAGGAGTAGGGTGGGAATGGGGATTTTGCAATATCCTTTCCCCAGGAGTGAGGAGGGAATGGGGATTTTTTTTTATTTGCATTTATATCCCGCCCTTCTCCGAAGACTCAGGGCGGCTTACACTGTGTCAAGCAATAGTCTTCATCCATTTGTATATTTATTTATTTATATTTATATTTATTTGTATATTGCCCCCAACAATCTGGGTCCTCATTTTACCTGGAAGGCTGAGTCAACCTTGGGCCTGGTGGGACTAGAACCTGCAGTAATTGCAGGCAGCTGCTGTTAATAACAGACTGCATTAGCAGTCTGAGCCACAGAGGCCCCTCTGTGGCTTTTGCAGTATCCTTCCCCAGGAGTGGGGAGGGAATGGGGATTTTGCAGTATCCTTCCTGCCACGCCCACCAAACCAAACCACACCCACCAAACCACGCCCACAGAACTGGTAGTAAAAAAAATTGGATTTCACCCTTGCATTGATTCCTTTCCTTTTTATAACTTCATTTTTCATTCCCATGACTGGGATCGCAAGGAGCAGCGTAGTTTTCTTAACTAGGTTACAGGTAGTAACCTCAACAGTGACTGGCGACTGTTTTTCACACTTAACGACCGTTGCAGCATCCCCAAGGTCACGTGATCAAAATTCAGACGCTTGGTTATTGGCTCACTTTTACGACGGTCGCTGCGTCCCGGCCAGGGTCACGTGATCCCCTTTTGCGACCTTCTGACAAACAAAGTCAATAGGGCAAGCTAGAGTGACTTAACAACGCTGCCGCTAACTTTAACAATGGTGGTGATTCGCTTAACAACGGTCACGAGAAAGGTTGTAAAGTGGAGCAAAAGTCTCTTAATGAACGTCTCACTTAGCAACGGAAGTTTTGGGTTCAATTATGGTCGTAATTCAAGGACTTGGACAGCGGCAGGACAAGGGATTAATTTTTGAAGGATATTTTAAAAGGTAAAGGTAAAAGTTCCCCTCGCATATATGTGCTCGTCGTTCCCGACTCTAGGGGGCAGTGCTCATCTCCGTTTCAAAGCCGAAGAGCCAGCGCTGTCCGAAGACGTCTCCGTGGCCATGTGGCGGCATGACTCAACGCCAAAGGCGCACGGAATGCTGTTCCCTTCCCACCAAAGGTGGTCCCTATTTTAATACTTGCATTTTTTACCTGCTTTCGAAACTGCTAGGTTGGCAGAAGCTGGGACAAGTCACGGGAGCTCACCCCGTTACACGGCAGTAGGGATTCGAACTGCTGAACTGCCGACCTTTCGATCGACATGCTCAGCATCTTAGCCACTGAGCTACCGCGTCCCTCTTTTTAAAGACCCCCCCTCTAAATGCTTTATTATTTTTTTTGCAAGCAAAAATTCCTGCCTACGTTAGATCTCATCCTGCCCCAAACGATGCCATCAAGCGCCCGCAATCTTGTTTATCTCAGTATCAGATCAACATCTTTCCAGCAGTGGGCTAATGAAGATGTTGGCTTTGTTGTCACTTTTTGTTCTTTCTGTCTAATAAGGTGGGCAGTGCCAAAACCTCGTGGCACGATCGCTTAGCTGTCAAAATCATCCATCCATCCATCCATCCATCCATCCATCCATCCATCCATCCATCCATCCATCCATCCATCCATCCATCCAGGCTTCTCGTCTGTGGTCAGCGGCTTTGGGGCTGACCCTGTTCTGTCTCCTTCCCCACTTCGGAGCAACGAGCTGGCCTTCAGCCAGTGGATTCACGGCTCTTATCAGTCCTGGCAGAGAAATAGCAGCTGCCTGCCAAAGTTCAAACAAATGACTCACGGAGGAAGACTTTCAGCTCTTTTTGAAATGGTTCAGCTAGCTTTTGCTTCCCGTGGGGTGAGAGCAGTCCCAAAGCTCCTTATATATCCTGTGGAGCCCCACCCTTCCCTTTGATGATGCCGCCTCTCTAATCTTCTTCAATCCAAGCTTGATTATTATTATTATTATCAGCTGGGTCTGAAGGCGTAGCCTGGGGAAGGGAGGAATCAGGGGATAACAGCCTCATTACGTCATCCGACTGGTCTGGTTCTGGCTCCTGGAGCCGGGCCAAAGGAATCTGTGATCCCGAGGTAAGCCTTACCGGCCCTTCCCCCTCACTCTCGGAGCCACTGTCGGGCATGGGGCCAGGTTCGGGGGCTGGAGTCACAACAGATCCTTCGTTGGAATGGGGGGGGAGGTTTTCAGCAGGAGTGTGTGGAAAGAGGGAGGACCCCCCCCCCCAATGCTCAGCTGGTGATGTCCAGATCTCGGCTTTCTCTGGCCTTTGGCAGGGGAAATTAATCATTCACGCCATCCGTCATCGGCAATCCCAACGATTTTTGTGTCTGAGGAGTTGCTCGGCTCGGAAAACCAGAGCTCTGGGCTTGTCTGATGAGGGGGTGATGAATGAACGAGAGCCAGCCCCTTCTCAACAAACCAGGATGCAGAAGGGAGAAATGAAGGGCAATGCAAAAAAAAACCCAGACAAGCATCTGGCCAGCGGTTTCCTCTAGGAACTCTTGCGTTGACCGGCTGGGCGGCTCTTTAGGGAACTCGGCTAGGTTCCATCGCTGGTGGGAAAGAGACCAGGTTTGTTTATCCACGGTTTGTTGGTTCATTCCATGTTTAAGCTCTAGAGGGCAACTGAATAGAAAAATGATTTAAAATAGGAAAAACTCTACAAATTGAAAGTTGTCGAATTTGTGGAATTGCCCCAGACTGAGTGGTGAGGTTCAAACAACTTACTTGTAGGGTTATCAAAACCGGGTAAGTTCGCATGAGATGCTAAGCCCAAACGGAAAAGGCAGATTGCGGTTTAGAGTGATGGGGCATTGGTCCTGGACTTACAGACGGTCATTTAGTGACCAAAGGTACAACAGAGCCTCCTCCCTAAAAAAAGGTACTCATTATCTAGATTCGGAGTTGTGACAGCCAACCCTGGCCCTCGGTTATGTGAATGTATTTTGGGTGTCAGTAACCAACCTGTATAAAACTTCACTTATCTTAGATGGTATAGGTTCTCTTGCTTGAGCAGTGGGCTGGACTAGAAGACCTCCAAGGTCCCTTCCAGCTCCTATTCCTATTCCTATTCCTATATTCTATTCTATTCTATTCTATTCTATTCTATTCTATTCTATTCTATTCTATTCTATTCTTCTATCATACCTTCTATTCTATTCTATTCTATTCTATTCTATTCTATTCTATTCTATTCTATTCTATTCTATTCTATTCTATTCTATTCTATTAACATACCTTCTATTCTATTCTATTCTATTCTATTCTATTCTATTCTATCCTATCCTATTCTATTCTATTATTCTATCATACCTTCTATTCTATTCTATTCTATTCTATTCTATTCTATTCTATTCTATTCTATTAACATACATTCTATTCTATTCTATTCTATTCTATTCTTCTATTCTATTCTATTCTATTCTATTCTATTCTATTCTATTCTATTCTATTCTATTCTATTAACATACCTTATATTCTATTCTATTCTATTCTATTCTATTCTATTCTATTCTATTCTATTCTATTCTAAACATACCTTCTATTCTATTCTATTCTATTCCATTCCATTCCATTCCATTCCATTCCATTCCATTCCATTCCATTCCATTCTATTCTATTCTATTCTATTCTATTCTATTCTATTCTATTCTATTCCATTGCATTGCATTGCATTGCATTGCATTGCATTGCATTGCATTCTATTCTATTCCCTATTCCAGTGGTAAAATCCAAATTTTTTTACTACCGGTTCTGTGGGCGTGGCTTGGCAGGTGTGGTGTGGGTTGGTGGGCGTGGCTTGGTGGGCGTGGCAGGGGAAGAATACTGCAAAATCTCCATTCCCACCCCACTCTGGGGCTAGCCAGAGGTGGTACTACTCAAAATTTTTGTTACCGGTTCTCCGAACTGCTCAAAAATTCTGCTACCAGTTCTCCAGAACCTGTCACAACCTGCTGGATTTCACTCCTGCCCTATTCCCTATTCTATTCTATTCTATTCTATTCTATCCTATCCTATCCTATCCTATTCTATTCTATTCTATTCTAATTCCATTCCATTCCATTCCATTCCATTCTAATTCTATTCTATTAGTCCCGCGTCACCCGAGCGAGAGAATGGAGCTGGAAAGTGGCAGATTCGGGCCAATGAAGTTCTCTCTTCTCAAATTGAGGTCAAATTCCCTGATGGAGGTTTTTGGAGGGCGTTTTGGAGGAGGCCGGCTGTGTGTGTGGGGGGGCCACGCACCCGAGGCTCTGGGGACTCTGGCGGACTTCATAGGAAGAGCAGGCGGGGTGGGGGGCCTTCGGTTGACGAAAGGCTAATAATGGGAGAAAAATTGGTATCAAATCAGGATCCCTGCCATCCGTCATCTCAGCTAAGTGGCACTTCCAATATTAAATTCTTCGATGCTCAGGCTTTTCGTTTTTTCATCGGAGGGCCGGCAGCAAATCTTTTTTTTTTTTCCTTCGGAAATGGGCACCTGCGAACTCCAGTTTCCCTTTTGGTCTAATGGTCATGCAGCTCGTCCTCGCCTTACGACCGCAGATGGGGAGCAAAATTTCCTTGGCTTGTCAAACCGTCGGTTGATATGTAGGCCGTGCCCTGATTTGCTTGGCATCCCAAAAAAATTTTTTTCCTCTTTGCAAAGAATTGAGAGACGTGTGTCTCTGGGTTACAGTGCTGCAACGATTTAAATTAACCTCACACCTTGACTGTAGTGATGGCCAAGGTTCCAACGGATGCCCTAATTAAATCGTGAGTCTCGAGCCGAGCTTCAAAAGAAATCCAGTTACTTATTAGGAGCTTCATGTCGGCACGTTCCCAAGTGAAGCCTGCTCTGACCCTACGTAATTTACGCCCCAATCATGACCCTGTTTCCCCATTCACCCCACCCCACCCCCAGGGTGTGTCATCAATCACATTCGCCAACCGAGCAATTTTGCACTCCCCTCTGGCTGCTGTAGGTAACCCTGGGATACAGCCTTGAGAGAGACAAGCATGGGATGTGCACCTGTCTTTGGCTGCTGTGCCATTTCGCGGGTTTCCCACCCCTTCCCCCGGCCTATGGCAACTCGAGAGCTGGCCAGGGGTGCTGTGAGTTGACAGTGACCTTGTGCTCTGCTCTGTTTGCAAAGAGATTTCAAGTTTGCCGGAAGTATTAAGAAATTAGAGTCCTCAGGAGACAGAGAAAGAGAGAGGCAGAGAGAGACGGACGAGGCAGGGAGAAAGGGTGAGGCAGCTCAGTTGCACACCTACCATTGCTGAGTCTATAAACACCAAATGTAAGTTCGCAGGGGTGCAATAGAGGCCAACATTGGTCTGCTTTTCAACTGCCCCAATCATTCACAGGTAGTCCTCGTTTGTGATCATGAAAGCAACACAGCCAGCAAACATGTCTAACTTCCCTTTATTGCTCCAACTTTATCCCCAAACGTCCCCGCATTTACTACAGTTCCTGGAGCAAAGCTTCTCACACGAATCTTCAGCAGCCTCCGGCTGTGAGTAGTCCAGTAAGCCAGGTTAACCAAACCAGGGCCAGCAGTGCAGTAAGCCAGGTTAGGCAAACAGTAACCAAACCAGGGACGCGGTGGCTCAGGGGCTAGGATGTTGAGCTTGTCGATCGAAAGGTCGGCAGCTCAGCGGTTCGAATCCCTAGTGCTGCCGTGTAACGGGGTGAGCTCCCGTTAGTTGTCCCAGCTTCTGCCAACCTAGCAGTTTCGAAAGCACATAAAAATGCAAGTAGAAAAAATAGGGACCACCTTTGGTGGGAAGGGAACAGCGTTCCGTGCGTCTTTGGCGTTGAGTCATGCCAGCCACATGACCACAGAGACGTCTTTGGACAGCGCTGGCTCTTCGGCTTTGAAATGGAGATGAGCACCGCCCCCCTAGAGTCGGCAAAGACTAGCACGTATGTGCGAGGGAACCTTTACCTTTACCTTTAACCAGAGCAAGAAGTTCAGCGAAGCAGGCAAACCGGGCAAGCCCCACAAGAGCACAGTAATCGCCAGGCGTCGTGTCGTGTCCCACTCCTCCGCTGACGGCCGGGTCAGGGAAATCCGAATCAGGCTTGCCTCTGCAGCTCTGCCCAAAGTCCTAGCAAAGTCCTCAGAGCAGGCAGGAGACCAGTAAGTGACTTCAGCAAGATAAGTTCGACTTTGCCTGACTCAGAGACTGCCAGAAAGCAGATCCTTTATATAGGCCATGGGGTGTGGCTCCATGACTCAGCACTCATCCAGGCCTGCCCCTCCCTTCCTTCTGTTGCCTCCGCCTATCCAATCTTCTGATGCGAGGGTCACTCCAATCAGCTGTTGTTGGAAGTAAACTTTCCTCAGGCTCACATGCTGTGGAGGAGGGGGAGGGGTCTAGCTGCTCCGTTTGCCTGGGCATGGAGCCAGGGCTGGGGCCGGGAGGTGCCCCCTCCTCTGCAGCTTGTCTGGGCATGGAGCCAGAACTGGGGCCGGGAGGCATACATTCCTCCATGTTCGGGAGCAGATAAGCAGACCCCGGCTGCGGTGAGAGCGGATAAGATACAACACGTCGGCAAGTGCACACAAGACTCCACAGATTCAACATTTGTTCCCGACAAATGCCTCTCCCACGGGCATCTCCTTAACATCTCAGTCCCCAGGTGTGCCTTGTGAAGGGGGCGGGGCGGGGCACTCTCCTCCCTCATAGCCGGCTCAGTCTGCGTTGTTCTCGCCTTCTCTCTTCCCTCCGTGCTCTAGGATCAGGAGGGGGTGGTCCTTGTTCTTCCCCTGAGCTCTGCCTCTCTTCCTCCTCTCCCTCCCTGTCTGCAAGCCTTTCTAAACCTGTGAAAAGCCCTCGCTCGGACTGACTCTGCCCTTCCCCAGTTTCCTCCAAGGTCAACAGAGCCACCCTCTCTACCTCTGTTGGCTCTTGTTCCAGCTCATCTTCCCCCGCAGATTCAGACTCCCAACACCCAGGCTGTACACCGCCCTGAGTCCTTCGGGAGAAGGGCGGTATAAAAATTTAATAAAATAAATAAATAAATAAAATAAACGGGGGCGTGACGTCATTTAGCGACAAGTGGCTATTCAGAGTGACGAAAAAGTAACTTGACCCATCCTCGCATTGATGTCCTCCTCAGCAGCGGTGGGATACACATTATGTTGCTGCCAGTTCGCCATGCTCGTGCACACTCTCTTCATGTGCACGCGAGCCTGGTTTGTGTTCCGCCTGCCTTCCACACATGCGCCTGGCATTCCGCGCGTGTGCCCAGCCTCAAAAACGTGCCTAAATAGGATGGCATAGTGCCAGGAAATGTGGGCGGGGGCGGGCCCACCCGTGATTTCCGCTACCGGATTGGGCAAACTATTCCAATACCCGTCTGCTCCTAAGGTATGTAAAGCTGTTGTGGCTCCCGTCCCCGAACCTGGCACCATGCCCAAAAGTGCCTTGGAGCCGGGCCTGCTGCCAGAAAGTGATTTGGACAGTGAGGGGGAAGGGCAGTCAGGACTTACCTCGGAAGCACCGGCCTCCCTGGCTCAGCTCCAGGAGCCAGAGGCAGGCCAAGTGAAAGAGATAACGAGGCCTCCTTCTCCTGACTCTTCCCCCCCCCCAGGCCACGCCTGCAGACCCAGCTGACAGCAGTTAGGCCTGGCTCAATCTCAGGTTTTGTAGGCAGGAGAGAAGGGAATGACAGAAATGGGAGGGGCAGGCCTAGGAAGTGATAAGTCATGGAGCCACACCCCACAGGATATAAAAGGCAGCAAGAGCTGGTGTGTCTCTTTGTATCAGGCAAATCCACGGATTGACTAGAGCTGAAGGTTGTGATTCACCCGCGTCTTGACAGCTATCGAGGGCTCTTGGCATACGCTGGCTCTTTTGCTGCCAGAGCCGATAAGAGCCGGCTAATCAAGCCATCGTTCGGACGGAGGCGAGGAGGACACAACAAAAGCCAAGGAAGGAAGAGCTTAAGCAACCTCGCACTTTCATTCAACGGCCATAGTGGCAAGTCCCAATTCTGGTTGCTAAACAAGGACCATCTGTTAGGCAGTCTCTGGAATATTTCCTTGCTCTCCCCCTGTCCCGGGCAGCTGCACCCAGCGTGGAGTTTACTGGATTTAAACTCTGTGTAAGGTGGGAAATATGTTTATAGGAGAGATTAAATGCCTGGGGGTAATTCTGGGAATTATCTGTCGTTGGTTATCTTCCAGTTGTGTGCGAAAACAGGGCAGGACCGAAGGATGTGGATAATCTTGATTTAAATTAACATCTTTGGGGAAGGTTTTTTTTTGGGGGGGGGTATACATGCCCCTAAACCTTCCCCAGGAAATAGTCTAAATCCTCAAAACTACTGCTCTGCATTATTTTTTTAATAAAAAGAGCATTTTTGCTTAATGCAACTTCTCCACCTTGATCAGTGGTGGGTTTCAAATTTTTTTACTACTGGTTCTGTGGGTGTGGCTCGGTGGGCGTGGCAGGGGAAGGATACCACAAAATCTTCATTCCCACCACTCCAGGGGAAGGATACTGCCAAATCCCCATTCCCACCTCGCTCCAGGGGAAGGATACTGCAAAATCTCCATTCCCACCTCGCTCCAGGGGAAGGATACTGCAAAATCCCCATTCCCATCTCGCTCCAGGGGAAGGATACTGCAAAATCCCCATTCCTTCCCCACTCCAGGGGAAAGTTACTGCAAAATCCCCATTTCCTCCCAATCATATGGGACTTGGGAGGCAGAGAACAGATGGGGGTGGGGGCAGTCAGATTTTTTACTACCGGTTCCTCCGAACTACTCAAAATTTCTGCTAACGGTTCTCCAGAACTGGTCAGAACTTGCTGAAACCCACCTCTGGCTTTGATCCCGTCCAGTTGAGAAACTCCAAAATGCCTTCTCTTCTGTCCTTTGCCTGCTGCTGGACCAGAGGTGGGTTGCCCCCCGGTTCAGACCGGTTCCGTAGAACCGGTAGTAAAACCGGCAGGAGGCTCCGCCCACTGACCCGATCTCATCAAAAGCGATCTGCGCATGCGCAGAAGAACGCGAGAGAGAGAGAGTCGAGCGAGCGTGCGCACGTGGATACAATGCAAAACGGTAGCAAAGCTAAGTAGAACCCACCCCTGTGGCTGGACGCTGCCCTGAAGTGTCCAGCCGTCCACCTGGTGCCCTGCAAGAGAAGGTAGAAGGACTTCTCTCTCGTTTCTTCCCTCTCTGGTACAGACAGCCTGCGACTTTCCTCCACAGACGTAAGCCACAATTATTTTAACGCTTTCCCGGAGTGTGTTTAAAAACCTTTGCTTGCTTGCTTTGGCCTAGGACCAGGCGTTTGGGGAAAGCCCAGGAGAGGCCGTGTGACGAAGGGCATGGATTAAAAATACAACTGCTGTTATTTCTTTCCGGTGCCTGGCTGAAGGTCGAAGGATGAATTATGCATGGGCTTTTCTTTGCTCATCCGTCGCCAAATGCAAACAACGCCATTTCTCTCCCCCCCCCCACCCCAACTTCTTTAGATGAGAATTTCAGTTGTGTGTCTCTCAGTGTGCGTGTGGCTCCGTGCACTATAAAGCTGGCAAGGGGAGGATCTAGGAAACCAGACACTCCTTCTGCAAAAGGACACTGGGTATTTATTATATAAGAAAACTAGCTGATAACCCGGCGTTGCCCGGGTGTTTATTTATCCCAATCCTGTATTAGACAGGAGGAGCAACTTCACCCTGAGCCCCTGATTTCGTCGAGAATTCAATTAGTGAAAAATGTTTTCCCTGTGTCCCCAGAAGCTTCTAGTAAAATGATACCACCTTGCTGTTTTGCTAGCTGATCCATGATCATTTGGTATGCTCTTTTCTGATCTTGATTTAGAAGTGGCTTCTCGTCCGCGATATATGCACTATGCTGTTCGACGTTGTAGTTCTTTTCCCGTATGTAATCTGCGTGAAGTACGCTTTGTCGGTCTCGTAGTAGTGCAGGCAGGCCGAGTTGCAGCAATGTTTTATTGATCATGGCTATACATTTGTCCTCAAGAATAATCAAAGCCTTATCCCGATCAAATCTAATTTCTAATGTTGGATTTTCCCCCTTACCAGAGGGCGCCCCCTTGTGGAGTACTTGTGAATCTGTTACCATGGAGTTACCGTGGCAACTCCACTGTGCTGTACAGTAGAAGTCATTTTAAGGCAGTCCAGTAGAAGCCATTTTAAGGCACAACAGGCTGTATCTTAACAGAACACCCCCCCTATCTTAGGGGGGTGTTAGGGGTGTCTTACCCCCACAGCAGTGGTGGGTTTCAAATTTTTTTACTACTGGTTCTGTGGGTGTGGCTTGGTGGGCATAGCAGGGGAAGAATACTGTAAAATCCCCATTCCCACCCCACTCCAGGGGAAGGATACTGTAAAATCCCCATTTCCTCCCAATCAGCTGGGACTTGGGAGGCAGAGAATAGATGTGGGGAGACGGGGCCAGTCAGAATTCTTACTACTGGTTCTCTGAACTACTCAAAATTTCCGCTACGGGTTCTCCAGAACTGGTCAGAACCTGCTGAAACTCACCTCTGCCCCACAGTATTTGTTTCCAGAGAGTAAGTCATCTGTGTACCAAGTTAATTTAACAATTTAATTATTTAAAATAAATAAAAACGTTTTAATTGTTGCCATTCGTGTTTCATTCTGTCCCTCCTTTTGCGTCCTTTCTTTAATGCGTCCATTCCACCATTTCCTTCATATTAGTGTAGCTCTTGTCCCACGGCGAGTTGGCCGTGCAGAATTGTCACAGACCCCATCCCAAAGAGGGTTAAGAAAAGGGGTGCAGCAGCTGCCAATGACAGGAGGAGCAAGGAAATGTTCTAGAATCCGCCTTACAGATGTCCTCGTTTAGCAACCAGAACTGGGACTCGAGACTCGTCGTTAAGTGAAAACGCGAGGTTGCTTAAGATCTTCCTTCAGGCTTTACACACCTGAGGAGGTCCTCAACGCGAGGATGGGTCATGAAGGTACTTTTTTCAACACAGTCATAACTCTGGACAAGTCTGTCGCTAAACGAGGACCACCTACATAGGACTGTTTCCCCTGCTTAGCACTTGTTGGCTAACGGGTTGCCTAGCGGGACTTGTCCTTTTTTGGGATGGAGGTGAATATGTCCCCCTCTTCCTTCCAAGGTCTGATAATTGGGAGATTGGAAGAGAGGAGGGAGGGAGGGAAGCATGGGATCAGGTGCTCCCAGGGTGCTGCTGGATGGCTGGCGCCCCTCCAGGCAGCTATTTCAGAAGTCATTTGATGTCCGGAGGACTTCCCATCTCAGTGGCTTCAGCTCTTTGAAGGTGAGTGTCTGGTTCACCTTGGCGCAAGAAATCAGAGCCGGTTCTGACTTATCCGGCTGCCAAGGGAAGCTGCTAATTGCCTCCTTCCGCAGGGAAGCTTGCTTTGAGGGCAAGAGCTCAAAATATCAACCAGAGGAAACGGGCGGGTCGATGGGTTCATATAGATGTTGTGCAATGCCACGTGAGGGGTTTGGGGGGGAGGATACTCGACGGCCCAGCCTTGCCAAGAGCCGCTAGACTTTTTTTAACCTGCGTAGAACCTCTGTCTTTAGGGGCAGTCTACCTTAATGCCTGTATGTTGCAATGAAGAATGGCCCTTTCCATGAAGAATAAATGGTAGAACCTCCGTCTTGAGAGGCAATCTTACCTTAACAATATATTGCAATGAAGAATAAACGGTAGAACCTCCCTCTTGAGGGGCAGTCTACCTTAACAATACCTTGCAATGAAGAATGACCCTTGCAATGAAGAATAAACGGGAGAACCTCTGTGTTTAGGGGCAATCTACTTTAACATTACATTGCCATGAAGAATAAACGGAAGAACCTCTGTGTTTAGGGGCAATCTACCTTAACATTAGTATTAGTATTTATTAGATTTTACATTGCACTGAAGAAGAAACTATAGAACCTCTGTCTTGAGGGGCAGTCTACCCTAACGATATTTTGCAATGAAGAATTTATTTATTTATTTATTTATTTATTTTGTCACAACAATATATGTAGGAATCATGCAAAAGATTATATAGTATATAAACATATATGGGTAAATGTAAGGAGGTATAAGCATACCGCCCTCTGGAACGAACTCCCCCCGGGACTCCGTCAACTTCCGGACCTCCGAACCTTTCGTCGCGAGCTTAAAACGCATTTATTCATCTGCGCAGGACTGGGTTAGTTTTTTAAATTTATGGGTTTTAATTGGGGTTTTTTAATGGGGTTTTAAATTGTATCTAAATTTTTAGGCCGTTATTGAATCAGTTTTTTATATAGTTTTTAATTTGTATTCTATGTATTGTGTTTTTTATTGGCTGTGAACCGCCCTGAGTCCTTCGGGGGAAGGGCGGTATACAAATATAATAAATAAATAAATAAATAAATAAATAAATAAATAAATAAATAAATAAATAAATAAATATATATAGAAAGAAGAAAAGAAAAACAATAGGACAGGAACGGTAGGCACGTTTGTGCGCTTATGCACGCCCCTTATGGTCCTCTTAGGAATGGGGTGAGGTCAATAGTAGAACCTCTGTCTTTAGGGGCAGTCTACCTTAACAATACCTTGCAATGAAGAATGGCCCTTGCCACGAAGAATAAACAGGAGAACCTCTGTGTTTAGGGGCAATCTACCTTAACATTAGTATTAGTATTTATTAGATTTTACATTGCACTGAAGAAGAAACTATAGAACCTCTGTCTTTAGGGGCAGTCTGCCTTAACGATATTTTGCAATGAAGAATAAACTGTAGAACCTCTGTCTTTAGGGGCAGTCTACCTTAACAATACCTTGCAATGAAGAATGACCCTTGCCACGAAGAATAAACGGGCGAACCTCTGTGTTTAGGGGCAAGCTACCTTAACATTGCCTTACAATGAAGGAGAAACGGTAGAACCTCCGTCTTGAGGGGCAGTCTACCTTAACGATAGTTCGCATGGATGTCGGT
This sequence comes from Ahaetulla prasina, assembly GCF_028640845.1. NCBI lineage: Eukaryota > Metazoa > Chordata > Lepidosauria > Squamata > Colubridae > Ahaetulla > Ahaetulla prasina. Next base: position 9,918,779 of record NC_080556.1, on the reverse strand, counting down.
ACTTCTTTAAAAGCCTCCCCAAGTTGTGATCCAGCTGCCTTCGATTAATTAATTACTAAACTTGCTCGGGGCAGAATTGCAGCGGCAAAAAAATTAAATGCGCGTGGGTTTTCCCTTTTCGCGTTTCTCCGGTCGACCCCGCAATTATTTGTTTTTTTTTCCCCACTCCAGGTATGTTGTTTTATCAGCTGTTGTGTCTTTGCTTAGCCCGCGTTTTTGTGTTTTTGGCTATTGTTTTATTTATGAGATGCAGCCTTAGCCGCGGTTCAAAGCAAAACGCGCGTCTGTTTACGCGCTGGTATCCACGGTATTCTTCGCACCCTCGTGCGTGCCAGCTTCCCAAGGAAAAATTAAAAAAAAAGAGATTGGCACCCTTCCTGCGGGGCATCGGATGCCCTCCGCTTTGGAGAGAGAGAGAAGCAATTGACATGGGTTTAGAAGGAGAGGCGTGCATCCTGCAGAAGGCAGAGGGTGAGGGGGGGCTGTGGGCTTTTTACTACCGGTTCTGTGGGCGTGGCTCGGCTTGGTGGGCATGGCAGGGGAAGGATACTGCAAACTCTCCATTCCCACCCTACTCCAGGGGGAAGGATGCTGCAGAATCTCCATTCCCTCCCCACTCCAGGGGGAAGGATACTGCAAACTCTCCATTCCCTCCCTACTCCAGGGGAAGGATACTGCAAACTCTCCATTCCCTCCCCACTCCAGGGGGAAGGATACTGCAAACTCTCCATTCCCTCCCCACTCCAGGGGAAGGATTCTGCAAACTCTCCATTCCCTCCCCACTCCAGGGGAAGGATACTACAAACTCTCCATTCCCTCCCCATTCCAGGGGAAGGATACTGCAAACTCTCCATTCCCACCCCACTCCAGGGGAAGGATACTGCAAACTCTCATTCCCACCCCACTCCAGGGGAAGGATACTGCAAACTCTCCATTCCCTTCCCACTCCTGGGGTAAGGATACTGCAAAATCTCTATTCCCTCCCCACTCCAGGGGAAGGATGCTGTAAAATCTCCATTCCCTCCCCACTCCAGGGGAAGGATACTGCAAAATCCCCATTCCCTTCCCACTCCTGGGGGAAGGATACTGCAAACTCTCCGTTCCCTCCTCACTCCAGGGGAAGGGTACTACAAAATCTCCATTCCCTCCCCACTCCAGGGGAAGGATACTGCAAACTCTCCATTCCCTCTCCATTCCCTCCCCAATCCTGGGGTAAGGACACTGCAAAATCTCCATTCCCTCCCCACTCCAGGGGAAGGATGCTGTAAAATCTCCATTCCCACCCCACTCTAGGGGAAGGATACTGCAAACTCTCCATTCCCTCCCTACTCCAGGGGAAGGATACTGCAAAATTTCCATTCCCTCCCCACTCCAGGGGGAAGGATATTGCAAAATCCCCATTCCCTCCCCACTCCAGGGGAAGGATACTGCAAAATCCCCATTCCCACCCCACTCCAGGGGACCGATACTGCAAAATCTCCATTCCCTTCCCACTCCTGGGGGAAGGATATTGCAAAAGCCCCATTCCCTCCCCACTCCAGGGGAAGGATACTGCAAAGTCTCCATTCCCACCCCACTCCAGGGGAAGGATACTGCAAAATCTCCATTTCTTCCTGATCAGCTGGGACTCGGGAGGCAGAGAATAGATGGGGGCGGGGCCAGTCAGAGGAAGTATTTGCCGGTTCTCCAAACTGCACAAAATTTCCGCTACCGGTTCTCCAGAACGGGTCAGAACCGTTTGAATACTACCTCTGCAGCCCATCCCTCTGAATTTTAATGTGCAGCAGAAAGTATTGTCCCAAAGGTGCTTTTTTTCAGGAGGCAACTGGAGTTTTTTTCTTTTTTCTTTTCTTTTGAAGATGTTTCGCTTCTCCTTCAAGAAGCTTCTTCAACTCTAACGGGATAGTGAGGAACGGAAGGATTTATACTCCTTGCAGACAGCTGGTGCTTTGCATCCTTTGAGAGAGTCATTGAGGCCACTTGGAGGTTTATCTGTGACCTCAGGGTCACCTGAGTAGTAAACAGCAACAGAGTTGGAAGGGACCTTGGAGGGCATCTAGTCGAACCCCCTGCTCGTGCAGGAGATCTTTCTGATCGGCAAGCTCAGTATCTCAGCCACTGCGCCACCTAGTCATCTTGAGTGCTCCTGGTTGCTGTAGTCTGCAATTTCTCTCTCTCTCTCTGGAAATCCATTCCTACTCCCACACGGTTCAAAGCCGGGGTGAAATGCTCCCAGTTCGGACTGGATCGCCTGATCTGGTAGCGATGGCGGAGGGTGGTTAAGAGAACCAGTAGCAAAAATCCCTGCCCCCCCACCCCACCTCCCCATGCCCAGCTGAGCCACGCGATCGTCAGAGCCTTTTTTAAAAAAACTTTTAAAAGCATTTTTTAAACAACCTCAAATGTGGATTGATTATATTCAAAATAAGTATCAGATAAAAAAATATCGAATAGCACATGAGTAAATTTAGGAAATATTTTGTATTAGATTTATTTCTGAAGGAGAGGGGAATTGAGAGTGTGATTATGTGTGGAGTGACTAGAGATTATAATTTAGGAATTATTTTGGATTATGATTGTTAGTTTTGATACCCTGCATTTTGTTCTGGGAAGTCGGGGTGGGGGGTGGGGGGTAAGGGGAGGGAATTGGGGGTTGAGGGTAGAGGATGGAGTGATGGTTAATGTACAGGGATTATTGAAGATGTATAAATATAATTAATGTAGGGTCGGGTCTGCCCAGTTACCATTTTAGAATGGTGGAGAGGAAGAAAGGAGGAGAGAGTAGGAGGTAGGAAAGAGGAGAAGAGGAAGGAAGAGGGGTAGAAGAGGGAGAAGGAAGGTGTAGGGTGGAGGGAGGAGAGGATGTAGATAAGAGAAGGAGAGGAAGGTCTGGAAAGTAGAAGAAGGTAGAAGAAGGGAGAGTGTTAAAAAGGGGGGTGGTGACTGGGCGAGCCCGACTAATTGTATATAACTGTACATTGGATGAGCTGTTTGATATGATTGTAAAAATAAAAGTTTTTTATGAAAAAAAAAGCATTTTTTAAACAACCTCTTCAACCGAAGAGGTGGTTTAAAAAAATGCTTTTAAAGGGTTAAAACAAGGCTCTGCCCATCCCAGCTGAGGTGCCTGATTTCAGAGGCTTTTTTTAAAAATTTTTTACTTTTAAAAGGGTTTTTTAAAAGGTAAAAAAGCTGAAGCCTGCTAGGCAAAAAATGGGGGTCGTTTGAGAGAGAGAAAGAGAAAGAGAAAGAAGGAAGGAAGGAAGGAAGGAAGGAAGGAAGGAAGGAAGGAAGGAAGGAAGGAAGGGAGACAGAAAGAAAGAAAGAAAAAGAAAGAAAGAAAGAAGAGAAAAGGAGAGGAAGGAAGGAAGGGAGACAGAAAGAAAGAAAGAAAGAAAGGAAGGAAGGAAGGAAGGAAGGAAGGAAGGAAGGAAGGAAGGAAGGAAGGAAGGAAGGAAGGAGAGGAAGGAAGGACTACAAACCTAAGGGGTTTGTAGTCCTTCCTAACTAACTAACTAACTAACTAACTAACTAACTAACTAATGGCTAAGGGGCGTGCATAAGAGCACCAGCGTGCCTACCGTTCCTGTCCTAATGTTCCCTTTGATTGTATCCAATTCATATAGTTATTTCATGCTTATGCTTATATATATATGCTTACATATCGTATAGTTATTTCTTGCTTATGCTTATATATACTGTTGTGACAAATAAATGAAATAAAATAAAAACCTGGCACTAGTCGCAGCTTCAGAGGATAATCCAGGGCCTGGGAAGGGACCTGTGAGGTCATCTAGTCCAACCCTGGTCCAGCAGGACATGGTTAGTGAGTTTCTATCTTTTGATTCCCCCAGTCACATAGCCACGCCCACCATGTCACACGACCCCCCCTTCACCACCAAGCCACGCCCCCCCACCAAGCCACGCCCACAGAACCGGTAGGAAAGAAATTTAGATTTTCGCCACTGATTCCAAGGACGTTCATCCCAAATTGTAGAGATAAAAGTTTGTGGAGATGCTCAAGTCATCCAGGTCGTGGTTGTCCCAAAGGCGCATTTTTCCGGAGGCAACCGGACTTTCCTTGTTTGTTTTTTGAAGACGTTTCGCTTCTCATCCAAGAAGCTTCTTCGGCTCTTAACAGGATGATGGCGGGGAATGGAAGGATCCAAATTGTGTCGCAGCCGGAAAGGAACCTCAGCCTATGTTAGAGGAATTCCTCGTAATGGCTTGAACCCCAAGGAAATTGGGGGCATCGTTTTGGCTGGCACATTTTTAACGGGAGGGCCAGCAACAACCGCCTGGAAACAAAATTTTGAGTTTTTGTGTAAATGTGAAAAGATGCGATATTTTGCTTTGCAGGGACATTTGGTCCCGGAAACTGACGGATCAGGTTGAGCTGTTGGGAGGATACAACAAAACACAGGAAAGAGTGCTTCAGAGCATGCACAGAATTTTCTCCTTTTTTTTTTGAAATTTTTATTTTATTTTATAGACAGACATACGTACAATACATAATCAACCATTTAGTGTATCATTTTGTGTCTTCCTCTTGTTCATCCAATATTAATCCTTTCACAATACCATCGTTTCATTGATTGTAACATGTCTCCCACATTTCTTGCTTTACTATTAATACATTGATCAGTCTTCTCTCTCCTGTTTCTTCTTCCCTTGTTTCATTACAACGTTACCCTATATATATATATATACTTAGAACACTTAATCAGTGGAACAACTTGCCTCCAGAAGTTGTGAATGCTGCAACACTGGAAGTTTTTAAAAAGATGTTGGATAACCATTTGTCTGAAGTGGTGTAGGGTTTCCTGCCTGGGCAGGGGGTTGGACTAGAAGACCTCCAAGGTCCCTTCCAGCTCTGCTGCTGCTGCTGTTGTTATTATTATTATTAATAATAATAATAATAACAGACTTGAAATCCTAGGCTTAGAAAACTTGGAACTCTGTCGCCTTCGACAAGACCTAAGTTTAACTCACAGAATCATCTATTGTAATGTCCTTCCTGTTAAAGACTACTTCAGCTTTAATTGCAATAATACTAGAGCAACTAATAGATTTAAACTTAATGTCAACCGCTTTAATCTAGATTGCAGAAAATATGACTTCTGTAACAGAATCATCAGTGCTTGGAATACTTTACCTGACTCTGTGGTCTCTTCCCATAATCCTAAAAGCTTTAACCAAAAACTCTCTACTGTTGACCTCACCCCATTCCTAAGAGGACCATAAGGGGCGTGCATAAGAGCACAAACATGCCTACCGTTCCTGTCCTATTGTTTTTCTTTTCTTCTTCCTATATATATATATGCTTATACCTCCTTATATTATTATATTTCTTCTCTAACCAATAGTAAAATTGTCCCCGTATCTTAAAAGTATTCCGATTCCTCTCTTTCTTTAATTGTCAAAGTCAAATCTATTCATTTACGCACAATCCAATATTTTCTTAATTACTTCTCCCTCAGTAGGATTTTTCTCTGCTTTCCATCTTTGTGCAAATACTAACCTTTCTGCAGTTCATGCGCAGAGTTCTCATTGGCTCAACTAGCTAAGTACACAGAGTATTCATCTGAACCCAGAAATAAACTTCCCTACTTCTAACCACCGATTCCCTTTTGTAGCTTTCTCTTTTATTTAAGATTGGCGGCCGAGAGAAAGAATGACCCATCTTCAAGTGTCAATTAAAATAAGATTTGTTGCAAGAAAGGAGGAAAAACAGGGTATTCAGGTCAACTTCCGGACCTTCGAACCTTCCGCCGCGAGCTGAAGACATATTTATTTATCCGCGCAGGACTGGCATAGAATTTTAGACTTTTTATTCGGTTTTTAATTTTACTTCGTGGGTTTTATTGTTTTAAATGTATTTTAATCTGGGCCAAATTTAATGAGTTTTTTAAAATATTGTTTTATCTTGTATTTATGTATTGCTGTTTTGTTTTATCTGGCTGTGAACCGCCCTGAGTCCTTCGGGAGAAGGGCGGTATAAAAATTTAAATAAATAAATAAATAAATAAATAATAAATATTTATTTATTTATTTTGTCACAACAATATATGTAGGTATCATACAAAAAAGATTATATAGTATATAAACACATATATGAGTAAATATATGGAGGTATAAGCATATATATAGGAAGAAGAAAAGAAAAACAATAGGACAGGAACGGTAGGCACATTTGTGCGCTTATGCACGCCCCTTATGGTCCTCTTAGGAATGGGGTGAGGTCAATAGTAGAAAGTTTTTGGTTAAAGCTTTTAGGATTATGGGAAGAGACCACAGAGTCAGGTAAGGTGTTCCAAGCACTGATGATTCTGTTACAGAAGTCATATTTTCTGCAATCTAGATTAAAGCGGTTGACGTTGAGTTTAAATCTATTAGTTGCTCTAGTATTATTGCAATTAAAGCTGAAGTAGATAGATGTTGACTGTTGAAATCTGGGCTCCCAGATGTGAATTTAGCTAGTGTAACAAGGGTTAAATTTATCTCGTTGTTGTTTTTTTTCAAACGCCAACTTTCACAATTCATATTTCCTGGATTGATTTTGCGAAGGAGGCAGTCTTTATCTCCCTTTTCTAAGCTGGGGGACTCCGAAAACTTTTCAAAATGGGAATATTAGAAGAAACGGCAATGAAATCTTCATGACACTTTTTATACGGTTTGTCTTTTTTTTTTTTTTTTTACAAAAGCCAAACCGATGGAAACATTTTTTTCATGAAAATGATAACCAAGACAAGGCGCTCAATTAAATTTGAAAGACGGATTCCTGACACCGCGGGAGGTAGATGGAGCTGTTAAGTGTTGTGGGGGAAGAAAATGCGCTTGGCACATGCTTAAGGGTTCCTTTGTGTTCGATCTTCACACCTTTCATGTTTGAAGGGAAGCGCCTCATCTGGGCAGCTGCACTGTAAAATTTTGCATCTCGGCTCAGAACCTTTTGATACGCCTGTCATCAAAACCAGGAGGAAGGAAGAAAGAGAAAGAAAGAAAGAAAGAAAGAAGGAAGGAAGGAAGGAAGGAAGGAAAAGAAAGAAAGAAAGAAAGAAAGAAAGAGAAAGAAAGAAAGGAAGGAAGGAAGAAGGAGGGAGGAAGGAAGGAAGGAAGAGAAGAAAGCAAAGAAGGAAGAAAGAAAGAAAAGAGAGAAGAAAGGAAGGAAGGAAGGAACAAAGGAAGGAAGGAAGGAACAAAGAAAGGAAGAAAGGATGGAAGGATGGAAGGATGGAAGGAAGGAAAGAAGGAAAGGAAGGAAGAAAGGAAAAAGAAAGGAAAGAAGGAAGGAAAAAGGAAGAAAGGAAGAAAGTGTTTTGTTGGAAGAAATATCCATCTGGGTTCAGTTCCAAGTGGGGACAAAGACACTGGAAACATGGAGACTGCTTGGAAAGATGGTTTAATAGTGGTCAGGATCACATGGCTTGAGTTCCTGAACAGAAAAGGGCTGAGATCCTGTGCACTCCCTGGCTTTATGCTTTCTCTGAGCTTTGAATTTCCTGGGGCACAAGAAGAGTACCTTGATTGGTTGTCAGACTCCCAGGGGGTGGGGGTCTTAGCTAACATTGTAGGTTGTCTCTCAAGCTTGCCTGAGCCTTGCCATGTGGTGAGTTTCTGTTCTATTGTGTTGTAAATGATGGTCATTGACAAAGGTGGGGAGAATGAGTGAGCTTAGCTGAGGCTTTAATGGCCCATTGACAAAGGTGGGGGGGGAGTCAGGAAGCTGCTTTGTCTTTAAAACATGTTTCTCCATTTCTCATCCAGGGAAATATATTCTGCCTTTTAAATATTTTCTAAAATATTTCATTCTTCTAGGAGGGGCTGGGTGCTAAATTCCTACAAAAGGAAGGAAGGAAAGAAAGAAGGAAGAAAGAGAAATAAAGAAAGGAAGGAAGGAAGAAGGGAGGAGGGAGGAAGGAAGGAAGAGAAGAAAGGAAAGAAAGAAGGAAGAAGAAAGAAAGAAGAAAGGAAGGAAGGAAGGAACAAAGGAAGGAAGGATGGAAGGAAGGAAAGAAAGGAAGGAAGGAAGAGAAAGAAAGGAAGGAAGGAAGGAAGGAAGGAAGAAGAAGGGAGGGAGGGAGGAAGGAAGGAAGAGAAAGAAAGAAGGAAGGAAGAAAGAAAAAAAGAAAGAGAAAGAAAGAAAGAAAAGGAAGAAGAAAGGAAGAAGGAAGGAAGAAACAAAAGGAAGGAAGGAAGGAAGGAAGGGAAAAAACAAACAAACCAATTTCTTTCAAAATATATCTTACGGCGCCTGCAAATGGCTTCAGACTCTTCCCCCCCACCCTGTTTTTCTTTTCAAACCCACGGTGGTCTTAGATGGGGGTCCTTATCACATTTTTTATCCCTTGTTATTGGAGGGTTTTAAAGAGCCCGGCTGAAGGGTCATCTCTGGAGATTAAGAGAAACCAGGAACTCGGCCAGCCCGCCGTGTGAAAAAAAAACAAACGGTTATTGCCAATTAAATCCTTCCCTCGCAAGGACCAACTGTCGGGCCCCCGTAAAAAGGAAGGATTTGCAGCCAGGAATTGTGGTTTAAGTAGACCCAGAATCTCATTTAATGGGGGTGCAGATTGCCTTGCCTCCTTTGTGACTTCGCTGTTGCTGTTGCTGCTGCTGCTGTTGTGGTGTGAAAAATGCAACCACGTCACCACGAGTCCTTGATGTACGACCCACAATTTATTTTTATTTATTTATTTATTTTATTTGTCACAACATTATATATAAGCATAAACATGAAATAACTATACGATACATAAATATATATATAATCATAAGTATGTAATAACTATACGAAATTTGGATACAATCAAAGGGAACATTAGGACAGGAACGGTCGGCACGCTGGTGCTCTTATGCACGCCCCTTACAGACCTCTTAGGAATGGGGTGAGGTCAATAGTAGACAGTTTTTGGTTAAAGCTTTGGGGATTTTGAGAAGAGACCACAGAGTCTGGTAGTGTATTCCAGGCATTAACAACTCTGTTACTGAAGTCATATTTTCTGCAATCAAGATTGGAGCGGTTCACATTAAGCTTAAATCTATTGTGTGCTCGTGTATTGTTGTGATTGAAGCTGAAGTAGTCTTCAATAGGAAGGACATTGTAATAGACGATTCTATGAGTTAAACTCAGGTCATGTCGAAGGCGGCGGAGTTCTCAATTTTCTAAACCCAGGATTTCAAGTCTGGTGGCATAAGGTATTTTGTTGTGATCAGAGGAGTGGAGAACTCTCCTTGTGAAATATTTCTAGACACGTTCAATTGTATTAATGTCCGAAATGAGGTGTGGCTTCCAGACAGGCGAGCTGTATTCGAGAATTGGTCTAGCAAATGTTTTATATGCTCTGGTTAGTAGTGTAGTGTTTCTGGAGAAGAAGCTACGCAAGATTAGGTTTACAACTCTTAAAGCCTTTTTGGCGATGTAGTTGCAGTGGGCTTTGGCACTTAGATCATTGGATATGAAAACTCCAAGGTCTTTAATGGGGTGGGGGTCATCTATAAGGTGGTGTCCATCGATCTTGTAGTGTCATCGAGCTTGGTAGTGTCAATGGAGCAACCGGATGTCTGTGGCTAAGCGAGACAGCTGTGGATCGCTGCCATTGTTAAAGTTAGGATCTTTAAGCAAGCCTGGTTTGTCCAGTGCTTGTCGGAAGGTTGCAAAAGGGTCCGAACCATCATAAATAGGAGCCAGTTGCCAAGCAGCTAAATTGGGGATGCTACGAGGGTTGTGTGGAGAAAAAAAATCAGTCATTTTTTTCAGTGTTGTAATTTAGTGTTGTGGCCTGGCCTCTCCACCAGCTAAATCAGAGGAGGAGGAGGAGGAGGCGTGGGAGTTAGGGTCAGCATCAAGGCAATCTAGGAGCTCCAAGGAGGGAGAGGGGATGGAGCTGTCAGAGAGAGAGAGACGGGGGCTGGGCTGGCCGTCAGATGGAGAGTCAACAGCCCCCAGGTCTGGAGGTGGCTGATGAGGAGGAGGAGGAGGAACAGCTGGGTCCAGTGCCTGACATGCAAATGCTCAGAAAGCAGAGGAGAGGAGAGCGGTGGAAATCTATGAGCCGGTCCTCGGGACGGAACTCTGCTAGCGAAGCCCCATCCTAGCTCTGGGGATAAAAGGCAGGTGGCGGAGATGAATAGATGTGGCAGACAACTATTCACCTTCCGGACAGACGGCATTAAGAGAGAAACTTTTTGCTGGGGTTGTTGGCGCTCCTAATTAAAGGAATCTTTGAACTCACTTCAGAGGGTTTGCCGTGTTTGGAGAGCTGGGTCAGAACACTTTGGTCACTAAATGAACTGTTTTATGTCGATTACCTGTAAAAGGTTGGATAGTCGAACTTCCTGGGTTTTACCATCGTGGCTTGTCTCACCTTTGGAATAGAATAGAATAGAATTTTATTGGCCAAGTGTGATTGGACACACAAGGAATTTGTCTTGGTGCAGATGCTCTCAGTGTACAAAAAAGAAAAGATACGTTCATCAAGGTACAACATTTTCAACACAATTGATGATCAATATATCAATATAAATCATAAGGATTGCCAGCAACAAGTTATAGTCATACAGTCATAAGTGGAAAGAGATGGGTGATGGGAACTATGAGACGATTAATAGTAGTGCAGATTCAGTAAATAGTCTGACAGTGTTGAGGGAATTATTTGTTTAGCAGAGTGATGGCCTTCGGGAAAAAACTGTTCTTGTATCTAGTTGTTCTGGCCGGTAGCAAAAATAAATTTCTGCCAAATCTTTTTACCTGCTTCTATGCCAAGAACTGGCCCGGTTTCAAATTCAAACTTCTATTCAAATTTAAACTTTTATGTGAAGGAATAATTCTGTTTTTTCTCCCCCCACATCAAAGGGCCAAACAATGGACATTGAATCCAGGTGGATAAATTGCTGGCGTTGGCTTTTTCCCCTTAGATTTGAGCTCACTCCCATCCCAAAATGCCTTTTAGCTGTAAATTCCTGATTTCTTCCCAGCATAGAGTCGTCTTTTGTGTACAAAAACGATAATGTTGAATTATTTTTTTTCCTGGGAAACGATGCTGCGGATGGATTTTGGAGTGTTTCCGTCCATCGATGGAACAATGCGCCGAAAATCAAAGCGTTTGTTTAGAAGAAAATCATGATCATATGGGCAGTTCTCGACGTTACAAGAGTTCATTTAGTGACCGTTCGAAGTTACGACAGCGCTGGAAAAAAAGTGCCTCAGGGCCTTTTTTCACACTAACGACCGTTGTAGCCGTCCTCTGCGATCGCGTGATCAAAATTCAGACCCTTGGCAATTGACTCATACCTACGACGGTTGCAATTGACTCATACCTACGACGGTTGGACCCGGGGTCACGGGATCCCCTCTTGCGACCTTCTGGTGATCAAAGTCAAAAGGGGGAGGCCAGATTCATTTAATGACCGTGTTCCTAACTTTTTTTTTTTTTTTTTGTTTACATTTATATCCCGCCCTTCTCCGAAGACTCAGGGCGGCTTACAGTGTGTAAGGCAATAGTCTCATTCTATTTGTATATTTACAAAGTCAACTTATTGCCCCCCCAACAATCTGGGTCCTCATTTTACCTACCTTATAAAGGATGGAAGGCTGAGTCAACCTTGGGCCTGGTGGGGCTTGAACCTGCAGTAATTGCAGGCTTTGTGTTCTTAATAACAGGCTTTACCAGCGTGAGCTAAACCGGCCCATTAACTTAACCGCTGCGGCGATTCGCTTAAAAACGGTGTGGCAAGAAAGGTCGCAAAATAGAACAAAATTCACTTGAGCAACGTCTCACACAATAACAGAAATGTTCGGACCAGTCGAGGTCGTACGTAAAAGATTTCCTGTCATCTTAAATTGATCCGGGAAGTCGTAAATCCAGGGTGATCCTGACAAATGTTTTGCTTTCTGTGGATGCCGGCACCCCAGTACAGTCAGCTGCAGCTGCGGCTGACTGTTGGGGGCGAGTCATTGGCCCCAATGGAGAGGGTGTGCAACTTAGGTGTTCTCCTGGATGGTCGGCTGTCTTTTGAAGACCACTTGACGGCCGTCTCCAGGAGAGCTTTTTACCAGGTTCGCCTGGTGCGCCAGTTGCGCCCCTTTCTAGACCGGGATGCCCTATGCACGGTCACTCACGCTCTTGTCACTTCTCGCTTGGATTACTGCAATGCTGTCTACATGGGGCTCCCCTTGAAGAGCACCCGGAGGCTCCAGTTGGTTCAGAATGCGGCTGCGCGGGTAGTAGAGGGAGCCGCTCATGGCTCCCATGTAACACCACTCCTGCGCAGGCTGCACTGGCTTCCTGTGGTCTTTCGGGTGCACTTCAAGAAGTTGGTCACTACCTTTAAAGTGCTCCATGGCTTAGGGCCGGGTTATCTATGGGACCGCCTACTGCTACCGATTGCCTCCCACCGACCCGTCCGCTCTCACAGAGAGGGACTCCTCAGGGTGCCATCCGCCAAGCAATGTCGGCTGGCGACCCCCAGGGGAAGGGCCTTCTCTGTGGGGGCTCCCACCCTCTGGGATGAACTTCCCCCTGGATTTCGTCAGCTGCCTGACCTTCAGACCTTAATAATAATAATAATTGTATACCGCCCTTCTCCCGAAGGACTCAGGGCGGTTCACAGCCAAGTAAAATCGACAATAAATAGATACAATACAATAAAATCAATGATAAAAAACTTATTAAATTTGGCCCATAATTAAAATAAAACCATAAAACCCCAATTAAAATACAAATAATAAAATTTATGCCAGTCCAGCGCGGAAGAATAGATACGTCTTCAGCTCGCGGCGAAAGGTCCGGAGATCAGGGAGTTGACGAAGTCCTGGGGGAAGTTCGTTCCAGAGGGAAGGAGCCCCCACAGAGAAGGCCCTCCCCCTGGGGGCCGCCAGCCGACATTGTTTGGCAGATGGCACCCTAAGGAGACCCTCTCTGTGGGAGCGCACGGGTTGGTGGGAGGCAAATGGTGGCAGAAGGCGATCCCGTAAATACCCCGGTCCTAAGCCATGGAGCGCTTTAAAGGTGGTAACCAGCACCTTGAAGTGCACCCGGAAGACCACAGGCAGCCAGTGCAGCCTGCGCAGGATAGGATAGGACCTTCCGCCGCGAGTTGAAGACCTATCTATTTATTCGCGCAGGACTGGCATAGAAATTTTTAGTAGCTTTTAATATTTAGATCTAAATTTTATGGGGTTTTATGGTTTTAAATGGATTTTAATCTGGCCTTATATCTAATAGGTTTTTTAATTATTGTTTTATTGTGTACTTTCTACTGTTTTTTATTTGGCTGTGAACCGCCCTGAGTCCTTCAGGAGAAGGGCGGTATAAAAATCTAATAAATAATAATAAAAAAAATGGTATTCAGCCAGTTCGGGACGGTGCAGGCCGGTTCGTCCGAACTGGTAGCAGAAATTGTGGGCCCGCCCAATCCTCCATGGCTCTATTGCATCATATTTAGGCACATTTTTGAGGCAGATGTACGCACGAACCAGGTGCACGCGTCCACGAAGCAAGCATGGGCGTGCGGGGCGAACCGGTAGTAACATAACGTGAAACCCGCCGTTGCTTCTGTGGGTTTCTGTGCCCACCGTTTGTTTATTTTTATTTTTTAAAAAAGCTCCACTTTTTTTGGAGAAGCAGCGGTTATCTCCTCTGCTTGAATGTCAGCAGCGATCGTTTCGAGCCTTCTGAAATACCCTCTCTGTGTCTTCCGCTACCAGCAGCAGGAGAGCTTCGGGCGCAAGAGTTGTCTCGGCTGCTGCTCGCCCTCTTCCCCGTGCCCGTCTCCGCGTCAGATCGCTGTTCCTTTTCTCTCGTTGGCACCCTCAGGGCACAGACGTTGTGAGCAATGCCAGGCCTTTCATCCCCGACGAGAGAAAACTCGGTGGCGTGCGCTTCCCTTTATACGTTGGATTTTTTGAACACGAAAGAAGCCCCCCTCTTCCCCGCCCCTCCCTCCTCCAGGCGTCCTTGATTGCGGTGGAAGAGTTGGGGGGGAGATGAAAGCCGCCCCCTCCCTCCTCCTCCTCCTCCTCCTCTGCTCTCAGGGGGGGCCACCAAGGTGACTCCACTCTGCAGAAAAAAGCCATTTTAAGAGACTTCGGGCTACCACAACAGTGAGTTCTGCCTCTCCCCTCCACCTCCCGTTCAAGTTGTCCTTAAAAGCGGATGCCATCGGCTGGGAGATGATATCTAGAGGCGTGCCATCTCCATACCATACCGCTACACACTGGCCACAAAAATCAGAACACCAAATACAGGCTGGACGGATACGATCTCGTAGATGACCCTCATGTCTCTGTAGATAGTTCTACAGAGGAACGATTGAGTCTGTCATCTGCACCTCTAGAACTGTCTGGTTTGGTTCTGCAACCCAACAAGAAAGACAGAGACTTCAGAGGATCATTAGAACTGCAGAAAAAACCATGGCTACCAACCTGCCTTCCATCGAGGACTTGTATACTGCAGGAGTCAAAAAGAGGGCTGGGAAAATATCTACAGACCCCTCACATCCTGGACATAAACTGTTTCAACTCCTACCCTCAAAACGATGCTACAGAGCACTGCACACCAGAACAACTAGACACAAGAACAGTTTTTTCTCCAATGCCATCACTCTGCTAAACAAATAATTCCCTCAACACTGTCAAACTATTCACTAAATCTGCACTACTATTCTATACTATACTATTCTATACTATCTCTTCTCATCTTCTCATCGTTCCCGTCACCCATCTCCTTCCACTTATGACGGCATGACTGTAACTTTGTTGCTTGTATCCTTACGATTAATATTGATATTGATTGTTTCCTGATTGCTTATTTGTACCCTATGACTATCATTAAGTGTTGTACCTGATGATTCTTGATGAACGTATCTTTCTTTTATGTACACTGAGACCATATGCATCAAGACAAATTCCTTGTGTGTCCAATCACACTTGGCCAATAAAACATTCTATTCTATTCATCCTGTCAAAGGCCTAGGAGTACTCCTCTCGAACGATCTAAGCCCCAGAGCTCAATGTAACAGCATTGCCAGAAAGACATTAAAGAGTTGTTAACCTAATTTTGCAAAGCTTCTTCTCCGGTAACATTGAATTGCAAACTAGGGCATACAAAACCTTTGCCAGACCGATTCTCGAATACAGCTCGCCTGCCTGGAACCCACTTCGTATATCGGACATTAATACAATTGAGCGAGTCCAGAGGTATTTCACGAGAAATCCAGTGTTGGACCATTCACAACTTCTGGAGGCAAGTTGTTCCACTGCTTCATTGTTCTCACTGTCAGGAAATTTCTCCTTAGTTCTAAGTTGCTTCTCTCCTTGATTAGTTTCCACCCGTTGCTTCTTGTCCTGCCTTCAGGTGCTTTGGAGAATAGCTTGACTCCCTCTTCTTTGTGGCAACCCCTGAGATATTGGAACACTGCTATCATGTCTCCCCTAGTCCTTCTTTTCATTAAACTAGACACACCCAGTTCCTGCAACCGTTCCTCATATGTTTTAGCCTCCAGTCCCCTAATCCTCTTTGTTGCTCTTCTCTGCACTCTTTGTAGAGTCTCAATATGTTTATTTACATCATGGCAACCAAAACTGAATGCAATATTCCAAGTGTGGCCTTACCAAGGCCTTATAAAGTGGTATTAACACTTCACGTGATCTTGATTCTATCCCTCTGTGTATCCAGCCTAGAACTGTGTTGGCTTTTTTGGCAGCTGTTGCACACTGCTGGCTCATATTTAAATGCTTGTCCACAAGGGGGAGGAAGGAGGAAGAAGAAGAAAAAAGGAGGAAGAAGAAAGGGGGAGGAGGAGGAGGAGGAAGAAGAAGAAGAAAGAAGAAGGAGGAGGAAGAAGAAGAGGAAGAGGAAGAGGAGGAGGAGGAAGAGAAAAAGAAGAGGAGGAGGAGGAGGAGGAAGAAGAAGAAGAAGAAGAAGAAGGAGGAGGAGGAAGAGGAGGAGGAGGAAGAGAAAAGAAGAAGAGGAGGAGGAAGAAGAAGAAGAAGAAGGAGGAGGAGGAGGAAGAGGAGAAGGAGGAAGAGGAGGAGGAGGAAGAGAAGAAGAAGAGGAGGAGGAAGAAGAAGAAGAAGAAGAAGGAGGAGGAGGAGGAAGAGGAGAAGGAGGAAGAGGAGGAGGAGGAAGAGAAAAGAAGAAGAGGAGGAGGAAGAAGAAGAAAGAAGGAGGAGGAGGAGGAGGAAGAGGAAGAGGAGGAGAAGGAGGAAGAGGAGGAGAAGAAAGTGAAGAAGAAGAAGAGGAAGAGGAAGAAGAAAGAAGGAGGAGGAGGAAGAGGAGGAGGAGGAGGAGGAAGAGAAGAAGAAGAAGAGGAGCAGTAGAAGGAGGAGTGTCACACCACATCAAGTGGTAAAATGCCACTGGAAATTAACCTAATCAGAGGGTGGAACTGAATGAAGGCATTTTTGCTTTTCTCAGATCCAAATATATACCCAAAAGCCGCATTTCATCTGCCAGGATCCCTTGGCAACAAGGTTAAGTTGCTGCTTCCTTTTAAGACGGCCGGTTATTAAATTTTCGAGAGAGACGTGGCCCCATCAGACACAAGAAGAGGCTCCTTGAAGGCAGCAGGCTAGTTATCAGACCATGTTTTGATACCCGGAGCCTTGGAAATAAATATAATAAAAATAAATAAATAAATTTCACCCTAAATCTCCCCCTTTCTTCATCCAGAGACGAATATAAATTGAACAACAACAACAGCAACAACAAAATAAAGGCGCACAACTACAAGCTATTTTGTCCCAAGCTTCTTTGGCAATTATCTTTTTACAGCTATATTTTTCATCCCCGGATATGGCTGGCAAGACTGACTTATTGTAATTCAGCGTCCTGCTCTCTGGCAGAGAAGAAAATAAAACTATTTATTATTTATTTGTGGATCGTAATGGAACAGCCGTCCACCTTACACAAAGAATGACTCGAAAGCTTGGCGTGATCCATAAATGGCGTCATGAATTATCGGGCCCTTGGACAGAGCGCCGAGTCTCTGTTGTGGTCCACCAGTAGCCTGCAGAGCTGGCAGTGGAGTCGGACAGCGAGGAGGCTGAGGAAGAGCATGGGCCAGTCCTGGAGGCTGGGGAAGGCCCGGATGAGAGCTCTGCGTCGGAGGCTGAGGTGGGGCCAGGGCCATCTGGGAGTGATGTATGGACTCCACAGCCTCCAGAGGCTGATAGTAGTGAGGCAGAGGAACAGGAGGACCCTGTTCCTAATGCACACATGAGAAGAGCTAAAGCAAAGAGGATGACTTGGGAGTAGGGCCAAGAGATGATTGGCCCCTCCCATAAGGCTTAAAAGACCAGCAACAGCATTTGGACTTTGCCGGAAAACAACGCTGATAGCTTTGTCTTGTTGCACTTGTTTCGTATCGGTGTCTTCTGAAAGAAAGGCCTTTGGCAGTTTGCCTAATTGGACCAAGGTTGGTAATAGGACTGAGAAATTTGTGTTGGGAGGAATTTGCTTTAATTTAGTTGGACTACGCTGAGAATGAAGCAATTCTCAGCCGTTTGACTAAAGTTTGTTTGTTTTTACATTGACTGAGTTTCCTACTACCTACTGGGGCCTGGGTCACAATAGTCTCTTCAAGGGCCGTGGCAGGGCCTGGAAATGCCACCCATTTTACGCGTGGGGCTTTGCTCAGGATTTCGGACGTCAGAAGCGTCTGCCAGCGGGCTTTGTCTTCCTGTGGCAGCGTGCCTCGTGGCTTTCCTTCCCCAGGCGTGGGCAGGCTGGCATCTGATGCTGCACGGGGCACCCCCGTTTGCCCCTCTGACGGTTTAATGTGGCCATTGGAGCACCGTCGGACGAGGCGGGTGAGCGAGTGGTTTGTGACGCCCAAGGGGAAAGCTTTAATTATAGGAACAATGTTTCTCGATCAATCCTCTGGAAGCCCTTAATACGGGGAGAGATTGATAGGGAGCGCGAGCCTCATGATGGATCCCCGTGTGAGAAACAGCACCCGCTCCCTCCTGATTTGAGAATAATCAAGCTTTGCAGGGGG
Organism: Ahaetulla prasina; assembly: GCF_028640845.1. Taxonomy (NCBI): domain Eukaryota; kingdom Metazoa; phylum Chordata; class Lepidosauria; order Squamata; family Colubridae; genus Ahaetulla; species Ahaetulla prasina. The sequence continues at coordinate 9,900,779 of NC_080556.1, read as the reverse complement.
GAAGTCCATCTTCATTTCGCTCTGGACTTGACTTGAACCACTTATCAAATACTCCCTGACCGGACATCACTTGGGAACTTGGCATGGGGTCTTCTGCTCTCTTCCTGCTGCCCAGGTGTGCTGCCATGGGCCATGGAGGCTCTACCTAGGGTTGCCACACAGACAGCAGCGTCCAGCTGTTTCGTCTTCGCCACAAAGTCTGCGGGACTTGCAAGGGGTTTAATTCAAAGATCAGGCTGTGTAAAAAAAACAACAAAGAGAATTTGGGGGTGTCCAACCTATCATGGAAGCCCTATAGCAGTGATGTCGTGTCCCCCTCCCCCTCCGACGACCGGGTCTGGGAAGTCTGTATCAAGCATGGCCACAAAGCCTCTGCAACTTTACCAAATTCCTTTCAGATTTCTCAGGGCAGGCAGGAATCCAAGATGTGACTTCAGCAAACCAGATGAGACTTTGCTTGACTCAAGGAATGCCAAAAAGCAGATCCTTTATATAGGCCATGGCTCCATGACTCAGAACTTATCCAGGCCTGCCCCTCCCTTCCTTCTGCTGACGTCACCTCTCAGATCTCCGGAAGCGGGGATCCGTCCACCGTGAATTCCCTTTCTCGGGATCTGCTGCCGGCAATTCTAGCACGTGGCTGGCTTCGTGCTCACACGCTGTAGGAGTGAGGTTTGTTTGTTCATTCCTGACATTCTGTCCGGGCATGGTGCCAGGGCTGGGGGCTGGAGGCATGCCAGGCCGTTTCTTTTCATTATCCGACTCTGAATCTGATAGCAGGCCTGGCAGGAGGAGGGAGGGGCCTGGCTGAGGAGAGGAGGGAGGACAAGGCACAAGTGATGGCGAACCTTTTCGGCACCGAAAAAGTCACATGGAAATGTCGTGCTTGCGCTTGTCGGGGCCACACTTCCGGAAAAGCCAAATTTCCGGGTTCTAATGCGCATGTGCGCCCGAAGATCAGCAAAAGGTCTTCAAAGAAAAAAAAAACCAGAAAGTCCAGTTTCCTCTTGAAAGGAAAGCACCTTTGGGACAACCGTGACCTGGAGGACTTGAGAATCTCTGTAGATTCTCTGTAGATTTAGCCAGAGGGAGTCAAATCGAGGCAGCCTCCGGGACGATGCTACGGCTTCCGAAATAGCCGCGGCTGAACGATTTGTATCTGTCTGGCTCTCCTACCCCACACCTTCCTTCTCTCCTCCTTGACAATTCCAAGATTGATCCTCCTTTCCTAGGGGGTGTTGACTCCCCACCCATTGGGCCTTAATTAAAAATGATGGATGTCTCTTCCAAGGGTTGGAAGCTCCTTGGCTAACTTTCCGCGTTCTGCCCGGCCATTACTGGCTGGATGAAACAGAGAAATGAGAGCATGGCGTATTCCTAGGTCCATCCAACTTTGCATCGGAGGAAACCTGGTGGACGGTACCAGAGGTTGGTTTCACTGATTCATCAAAAATGCGCATTTGCGCCTTCTGCGCATGCATGCAGCCTTCTGCATATGCTTGCAGCCTTCCATGCATGCACTTTGCTCACGTGTGTGGCTTGCACTCATGCGCACGACTTAGAAAACTAAACAGGGCTGGCACTGATGGTTCGTTTGAACCAGCTGAATACCATCACTGGACGGTACCAGCTTCGATCCGGCTGTGTTTCGTCCCTACGGCTCTCTTTCTCAAGTTTCCTTCTCTGCATTGGTACACCAGAGACCATGTGCCACATTGGAGGAAGCGCTTTTGAGGGATTCTGCCTTAAACTGAGCCCTTTCCTGCTTCTTGTAGTACAGGGAGAGACCCCCTTCCCTTCCCTTCTCTCCCCTCACCACCCTCCCCTTGCCCTCTTGGCCTGCTACCCAGTGACCATGTGGCACGTAATTATGCCTGTGCGCTCCTGCTCCAACTGGCCCTGAGGAGGGGGTGCCTCGGTTTCCAGGTGGAGGGGAGGTCAGGGCTGTGTGTGTGTGTGGGGGGGAATGAATGGCCTCAAGAGGAGCAGCCAGGCATCCCTAGTCTCTTTGACTGTGAGCATGGGACCCTGACTGGCTCTTTGCTCTGCCTTCTTTTCCTCCTGCCAAGGTTTGAAGGCTTCCCTTGGGCATTATTGTGTGAGGGAGGCTCCCTTCGTTCTGTGACACCCCCCTTCCCCGCTCTGAAGCCTGCCAGTTGTCAGTTAAAAAGAGGTAGTGGTGGTGGTGGGTCTAGGTTGGGTACATTTTGGTCCCCAAACCTTTGATAGACTCCAGCCCACCGGACTTGACTTATGGGCTCCACAGTTTTGTACTGTTCTGTCCTCCTTCACCTCCATCCGAGTGATGGCTTAATTAGCCGGCACTATCAGCTCTGGCAGTAAAATAGCGAGCATCTGCCAAGTGTCTCTGTTATCTCCCTCGATGCCTATGAGTCACCCAGGAACAAACTTCAGCTCTTAGTTAATCAGTTGATTTGCCTGCTACGAAGAGGCACAGCAGCTCTCGCTGCTTTTATATACTGTGGGGTGTGGCTCCATGACTCAGCACTTCCTAGGCCTGCCCCACACCTGCTTCTGTTGTTCCCTCCTCTCCTGCCTACGAAACCTAGGGTCCAACCAATCCTGATTGCCATCAGCTGGGTCTGGAGGTGTGGCCTGGGGGGGAAAGAGTCGGGACAGAGGCCTCGTTATCTCCTCCACCTGGCCTGTTTCTGGCTCCTGGAGCTGAGCCAGGGAAGCCGGTGCTCCCGAGGTAAGTCCTGATGGCCTTTCCCCCTCACTTTCCAAGTCACTTTCTGGCAGGAGGCCTGGCTCGGGGGGCGCAGACACAACATGTAGGTCCAAAGGTGACTGGTTCCCCACTGTGCCCTTCTGAAAGCCTCCATTTAAGTGCAGCAAATAGGACAGAAAAATTGAGGTAGGAAGGGGCCACAGAAGGGCCCGGCTCCTGCTCCTCAACTTAGCCTGATTAGATGGCTCAGTGGCTAAGACACTGAACTTGTCGATCAGAAAGGTCGGCAGTTCGACGGTTCGAATCCCTAGTACAGGTCTCCTGCGTCAGCAGGGGGTTGGATTAGATGACCTCCAAGGCCCCTTCCAACTCGGTTATTGTTACCGTTAGAGTTGGGTGATTGGCAGGGACCACAAAGGCCATCTGGTCCACCTCCACCCCAAATTGTATGCAAGGGAAGCCCAGCAATTTGAAATCTACGTCGTGCAAGCCTTCTGGATCGCGCAAAAAATTTTTTTTTAATGCTTTAGCTTGTTTGCTTCTCTGAATCTTTCTATCGCTGAAATGAGTAATTCCCCCCTCCACAAATTTGGCTGACAGCTCGAGACCTGCCTCTTTATGGCTGGGCTATAAATTTTTAGCGATACCCTCTCGTACAGATCGTGATAACTTTGCCACCGCTGCCATTATTTCAAATTTTGCTCTTAATTTGATTATGCGGGGTGGGGGTGGGGGAGAACGATTAAGTGCTTAAGAAGGGATTAATTAAGGGGCCTGCTCTTTGCAGGCGAGCAAAGAGGGCGATACGCCTTGCCTGTCTTTGAGGGTGAGGAGTCTCCAGGGCTTTGGGAAGGTCCCCGCTTTCAAGAAAACCATCACCCCAGCTGTTTCGCTACTGGTTAAAGGCCAGGGGCCATTACCCAAGTAACTTGTTAGCAAAGAGTGAAATGCCATTGTTTTTTAAAAAATCTTGTTCACCACAAAAAACAGGCTGAAAAAAGCCTCAAAAATGGGCCAAAAAAAAGCCCCAAAAATGGTCTGAAAAAAGCCTCCAAAACGGGCTGAAAAAAGCCTTGAAAATGGGCCAAAAATAGCCCCAAAAATGGGCTGAAAAAAGCCTTAAAAATGGGCTGAAAAAAGCCTTGAAAATGGGCTGAAAAAAGCTGCCAAAATGGGCTGAAAAAGGCTCCAAAACAGGACGAAAAAAGCCACAGAAATGGGCCGAAAAAAGGCCTGAAAATAGGCCGAAAAAGGGCCTGAAATGGGCCAAAAAAGCCTTCAAAACAGGATGAAAAAAGCCTTGAAAATGGGCTGAAAATAGCCCTGAAAATGGGCTGAAAAAATTCTTGAAAACGGGCCAAAAAAAGCCCTGAAAATGGGCTGAAAAAAGCCTCCAAAACAGCCGAAAAAACCTTGAAAACAGGCCGAAAATAGCCCCAAAACAGGCCAAAAAAAGCCTTGAAAATGGGCCGAAAAAAGCCTTGAAAACGGGCCGAAAAAAAGCCCTGAAAATGGGCTGAAAAAAGCCTCCAAAACAGCCGAAAAAAAGCCTTGAAAACAGGCCGAAAATAGCCTCCAAAACAGGCCAAAAAAAGCCTTGAAAACTGCCGAGAAAAGACCCAAAAACGGGGCATGCGGAGGCCAAAAAAAAAAAAAATGGCTGGTGGGTGGGGGTGGGGGGCTTCGGCAATATTTGGTCTATAAGACGCACAGAAATTTTCACCCGCTTTTGGGAGACAAAAAAGTGCGTCTTATCATCCGAAAAGTACGGTGTCTAATTTGGCTAATTAGGATACCATCCTGGGAATATTTGTGTGTATGTGTGTGTGTGTGTGTAGAATCTCATTTTCTCAACACGCTCGTCTGGATCCGGACAGTGCTATTTTTGGCTGCATCCGAAATCCGGACACCCCTTTCGTCCGTTCTTGAGATCGGACGTCAAGTTTCTCTTTGTCTGAGATGTCAGCTGATCAGTTCTCGGCTAGGGATGTTGGGTGGTGTAGTCCAAAACATGGGGAAAGCTGGCTAGACATAGGCTAAGTAGTCCAAAAATATTGGGAGGATCCGTGGCTGGGTTTCCCCATACAGAAGAGATGTAACATGTAACAGTAACATAACAGGGACCTTGGAGGTCATCTAGTCCAGGGGTCTCCAACCTTGGTCCCTTTAAGACTTGTGGACTTCAACTCCCAGAGTTCCTCAGCCAGCTTTGCTGGCTGAGGGACTCTGGGAATTGAAGTCCACAAATCTTAAAGGGACCAAGGTTGGAGACCCCTGATCTAGTCCAAACCTCTGCTCACGCAGGAGACCCTATACTAGGGATTCGAACTGCCGAACTGCCGACCTTTCTGATCAACGAGCTCAGCATCTTAGCCACTGAGCTACCTAGCCAGGCCTGGATGCAGGTGGGACTTCATAAAGCCCCCCCCTCCCCTAAGATTATTGCTTACGGAAAGACCGAGGGGCCAAAAATTACCTTGATTTGAGGACTGGCTTTTTAAGCCTGCCCAGCCGATGGATTCTCATCAGGCAGAAAAAAACCAAGGGTAGACCTCATTGTGCCAACAATGGGGATAAAATCGGCTTTTAGGTGACCTTTTTCTTTCCTTATCTCTTTCTGCCAAATTGGGCGGAAAGTCTGCCCTTTGAATGCCAAGGAGGCTGCCATAGAGGTTTTGGCGCGGACGTGTAACCCAACTATTGAGGACTTAAAAGGGTTTAAAAGTGGAATTTTAAGCCCAGAGTGCCAGGCTCTAGATCTGGAGTTTTCTGCCCTTAAGATCTCTCTGGCTTCTTCTCTTCCCTGGGGAAGACATGTTTAACAAAAAAAGTCATATTTTACTGGTGTTTATTTTCCTGTTCCTGTTCCTGTTCCTTTCCTTTCCTTTCCTTTCCTTTCCTTTCCTTTCCTTTCCTTTCCTTTCCTTTCCTTTCCCTTCCCTTCCCTTCCCTTCACTTCTTTCCTTTCCTTTCTATTTTATTTATTTTATTTGTCACAACATTATATATAAGCATAAGCATGAAATAACTATACGATATATAAGCATATATATAAGTATGAGTATGTAATAACTATATTAATTAGATATAACAAAAGGAAACAATAGGACAGGAACGGTAGGGACTCTTGTGCTCTTATGCACGCCCCTTACAGACCTCTTAGGAATGGGGTGAGGTCAATAGTAGACAGTCTTTGGTTGAAGCTTTGGGGATTTTGGGAAGAGACCACAGAGTCTGATAGTGCATTCCAGATATTAACAACTCTGTTTCTTTCTTTCTTTTTTTCTTTCTTTCTGTTTTCCTTTCCTTTCCTTTCCTTTCCTTTCCTTTCCTTTCCTTTCCTTTCCTTTCCTTTCCTTTCCTTTCCTTTCCTGCCCTGTCCTGTGCTGCCTCCTCCTCCCTCCCTCCTCTTCTTCCTTTTGCTCCTCTTCTTTCCTCCTCCTCCTCCTCCTCCTCCTCCTCCTCCTCCTCCTCCTCCTCCTCCTCCTCCTCCTCCTCCTCCTCCTCCTCCTCCTCCTCCTCCTCCTCTTCCCTTCCCTTCCCTCTCTCTTTACCTCATTCTTATCCTTATCTTCATCCTTCTCCTTTTTCTATTTTAATCTTATTTTCCTTTCCTCTGATTCTGAATAGTCCCCGATGAACGGCGTCGCAGAAGCCCCGTTTCATTCCCCACCGTCCAGTCAGAACTGAAGAAGCTTCTTGGATGAGAAGCGAAACATCTTCAAATTAAAAAACAAACAAACAAACAAACACTTGCCTCCTGAAAAAAAGCACCTTTGGGGCAACCCTGACTTGGAGGGCTGAGAATCTCCATGGACTTTTAGCTACGCCCTTTGGGATGGATGTCCTTCGAATGGTTGCGGGAGTAGGAACGGATTTCCAGAAGAAGAAGAAAATGGCAGACTGCAGGAACCATTTGCGTTTGGCAGGCAAGGCAGACTCCTCCCCATCAGCCTGCGCCTGTGGCTCAACGGGGAAGGGACCCAGGGCAGAAAGGATCCTGCAGCCAAGAAGGCTCCACACCCATTGGCACCACTCAGGTGATGCTGAGCACATGGATAAACCTCCAAGCGACCTCAACAACTCTCTAAAAGGATGCAAATGACCAGCTTCTCTGCAAGGAGTATCAATCCTTCCATTTTCCGCTGGAGAAGCTTCTTGGATGAGAAGCGAAACGTCTTCAAAGAAAAAGTCCAGTTGCCTCCTGAAAAAGCACCTTTGGGGCAACCATGATCTGGAGGATTGAGAATCTGTACAGACTTTTTAGTTATACAATTTGGGATGAACACCCAAATTGTGAATGGTGTGGAATGGATTCCCAGAGGGAAAAATTGCAGACTGCAGGAGCCAAGAGCCCCACTTAGGTGACCCCGAGGACACAGATAAACCTCCAAGTGCTTCAAGGACCCTCTAAAGTTAAAGGTAAAGGTTCCCCTCGCACATCTGTGCTAGTCGTTCCCGACTCTAGGGGGCAGTGCTCATCTCCGTTTCAAAGCCGAAGAGCCAGCGCTGTCCGAAGACGTCTCTGCGGTCATGTGGCCGGCATGACTCAACGCGCCAAAGGCGCACGGAACGCTGTTACCTTCCAACCAAAGGTGGTCCCTATTTTTCCACTTGCATTTTTTACCTGCTTTCGAACTGCTAGGTTGGCAGAAGCTGGGACAAGTGACGGGAGCTCACCCCGTGACACGGCGCTTAAGGATTTGAACCGCTGAACTGCCGACCTTTTGATCGTCTTACCCACTGAGCCATCGCGTCCCTTAAGGACCTTCTTAAAGGGTGCCAATGACCAGCTGTCTGCAAGGAGTATAAATCCTTCCCTTCCCCACCATCCAGTCAGAGCCGAAGAAGCTTCTTGGATGAGAAGCGAAACCTCTTCAAAGAAAAAAAAAGGAAGTCCAGTTGCCTCCTGAAAAAAAAACAAAAAAAACTTTGGGATAGAAGACTTGTTGTATCTGTTGGAAGGAATTTTCCTACATTTAGAAGATCTCTGAGGGACTTTTCGTGGACAACCATCTACACACACCAGGTAGGAGAGAATTAGCAATTGGGGTTCCTTCCCCAGCGTTTTGTAACACGGTATTTAAATTAACAATGAAAGAAGCCATCCAAACTATTCCTTCTAAGATGGGTATCAGCAACCCGTGGCTCCAGAGCCGCATGCGGCTCTTTTGTCCTCCTGCTGTGGCTCCCTATTGGCTGAACCCACCACTGGCTGGCCCCGCCCGTTGCCCTCCCCTTCCAGTCACTCCTCGCCTGGCGTGAGAGAGAGGAGAGAGACAGAGACACACACACAGAGCGATACCTGTTTCCCACAGAAAACAGAGTAGGCGTGGGAGCCACAAAACCTGGGTAGACGTGGCTGGGTGTGTGTGTGTGTGTCATGTGACTGGCTGGGAGGGAGTGACATCGAGTTGGCCACACCCACCCGGGTTTTGTGGCTCTGGGTGTTTTCTTTTCTGCGGGAAATGGGTCCCAATGGCTCTTTGAGTGTTTTAAGGTTGCAAACCCCTGTAATCTAAAGATTCGTTTCAAGGGATTGCTTTATGGACTTGTAAATTATGCCTCTCCACCTCCTCTGTCGGAATTGAATTTCAGTTATTCAATTCCGCTCAGCGGCCTTCTGGGGCCTCCAGCTACGCGTATTTCTGCACCAAGAAAGACTTCCTCGATCCTGCCTCCGTTTGGCGCTGTGCTATGTAGAAGCAGCGTGGCGGTTGGATGGTGGGGGTAGTGGTGGAGGGAGATGCTGGAGAGGAGAAATAGCCAGAAATTATTAGTCTAATTACGCTTCCCGTATGCAGTTGACCTCAGCTGGTATGGCAGCCCGTCGATCAAAGCCGCAATCGCCCTAACATTATTGGAGTTTTAATAAGAGTTAATTGGCGAGAGCCACTCCAAGCTGGAGCCTCAGCATGGGGCTTTGGAGTTCCATTGGATGGATGGGGAGAGAGGAGGCTACAGTAATATTGATGTTATTATGGGTAGTTAGCTTCCCAGAAGCGTTTTCAGGACTTCGGCGGCCACGAGTAAAATCCACCTTGCTATACTCCTTTGGCTTTCATTCCTTCTGCAAAGCGAGAAAATTAACACAGTTTATTTCAGCATCTGCTCATCCCTTCTCTCATTCTCCTTTCGCCTTAAAAAGCGATCCTTGCAGGAATCCGAAATGAGGGGAGAGATTCTGCTGGTAATTGGCAGGTGATTGGGATTAGAGCTCCCATCATCCTCAGAAAACTGAGTGGGTTGGTTATTCCATACAGAGAGATGCTGCTATTGATGGACTTTTCTTGGATGTGAATTTTTAGGGGAAGTGTTGTGTCTGCGCCCCCCGAGGCGGGGCCCCTGCCAGAAAGTGACTCAGAAAGTGAGGGGGAAGGGCCATCAGGACTTACCTCGGGAGCACCGGCTTCCCTGGCTCAGCTCCAGGAGCCGGAGACAGGCCAGGTGGAGGAGATAACGAGGCCTCTGTCCCCTGACTCTTCCCCCCCCGCCACGCCTCCAGACCCAGCTGATGGCAATCAGGCCTGGCTGGACCCTAGGTTTCATAGGCAGGAGAGGCGAGAGCAATAGAAGCAAGGGTGGGGCAGGCCTAGGAAGTGCTGAGTCATGGAGCCACACCCCACAGGATATAAAAGCAGCAAGGGCTGCTATACCCCTTCGTGGCAAGCAAATCAACTGCTTAACTAGAGCTGAAGTACTGTTTGTTCCTGGGTGACTCATCAGCATCAAGAGAGATAACAGAGACACTTGGCAGATGCTCGCTAGTTTGCTGCCAGAAGCTGATAGTTGCCGGCTAATTAAATCATTGCACGGACTGAGGCGAGGGGGACAGAACAGGAAGGGTGGAGAAGTACTTTCAGCAATTATGGGGAGCTTGGGGGAGGGTCTTCCCCATTTTACTGAAATATAGATACTGTGTTTCCCCCTAAAATAAGACTGGGTCTTATATTAATTTTTGCTCCAAAAGATGCATTAGGGCTTATTTTCCAGTTAGGTCTTATTTTCGGGGAAATACGGTACTAAGCTGATGATCTTAACTGGGGCTTATTTTTGGGGTAGGGCTTATATTGCAAGCATCCTGAAAAATCATGCCAGGCCTTATTTTCCGGTTGGGTCTTATTTTCGAGGCAAGAGGGTAGTCCTCGACTTACAACCACAGTTAAGTAAGGTGGCTGTGAAATGAATCCCATTTCACAGCCGCATTCAACGTGTAGTCCTCAATGGAACTGCATCTACATGGAGGGAAGTATGCAGTGGAGTACCCCAAGGCTCTGTTTTAGGCCCAGTACCCTTCAACATCTTCCTCAATGACTTGGATGAGGGGATAGATGGGGAACTCATCAAATTTGCAGATGACACCAAGCTGGTAGGAACAGCCAGCACTCCAGAAGATAGGCTCAAGATACAGAAGGATCTTGACAGACTTGAATGTTGGGCGCTCTCTAACAAAATGAAATTCAACTGTGAAAAAAGTAAGGTTCTACATTTAGTCAAGAAAAACAAAATGCACAGATACCGTATATGTGGTACCTTGCAGTAGTAACTGTGAGAAGGATCTCAGAGTCCTAGTGGACAACCATTTGGATATGAGCCAGCAGTATGCAGCAGCTGCCAAAAAAGCCAACACAGTTCTGAGCTGCATAAACAGAGGGATAGAATCAAGATCTCGTGAAGTGTTAGTGCCACTTTATAAGGCCTTGGTAAGGCCACACTTGGAATATTGCATTCAGTTTTGGTCGCCACGATGTAAAAAAGATGTGGAGACTCTAGAAAGAGTGCAGAGAAGAGCAACAAAGAGGATTAGGGGACTGGAGGCTAAAACATATGAAGAATGATTGCAGGAACTGGGTATGTCTAGTTTAATGAAAAGAAGGACTAGGGGAGACATGATAGCAGTTTTCCAATATCTCAGGGGCTGCCCCAAAGACGAGGGAGTCAAGCTATTCTCCAAAGCAATGGGTGGAAACTAATCAAGGAGAGAAGCAACTTAGAACTAAGGAGAAATTTCCTGACAATTAGAACAATTAATAAGTGGAACGACTTGTCTGCAGAAGTTGTGAATGCTCCAACACTGAAAAATTTTAAGATGTTGGATAAACATTTGTCTGAAGTGGTGTAGGGTTTCCTGCCCGGGCAGGGGTTGGACTAGAAGACCTCCAAGGTCCCTTCCAACTCTGTTAGTCTTCTAAGCATTCAATTGTATGAGCTTTTTGACATATGTGCTGTTAAGCAAATCACAGGGTGGTTAAGTCAGTCTGGTTTCCCCTACTGACTTCGCTCATCAGGCACCAGCTGGAAAGATTGAAATGACAATCTCGTGATTCCAGGATGTTGCAACCTTCATAAATTTGAACTTGCAATGAGTTTAATTGCAGGTCAAATCAGGGTTGCAGGTGAAGTATTTTTAATACCGTGTTTCCCCGAAAATCAGATCGGGTCTTATATTAATTTTTGTTCCAAAAGAACAAAATGGATTATTTTCCAGTTACGTCTTATTTTTGGGGAAAATACAGTACTAAGCTTATGGTCTTAACTGGGGCTTATTTTCGGGGTAGGGCTTATATTACAAGCATCCTGAAAAAATCATGCTAGGGCTTATTTTCCAGTTGGGTCTTATTTTTAGGGAGTCGGGTAGCACCACTCATGTTTCTTAAATGCAAAATTTTTAGGGAAAGGTGTTGGAGAGGGAGATTACCAGCCAAAAACACTCAAATTTGGGGTGGAAGATAGATATTTTTTCTCCGGGGTTATCAAAAACCTACATTGACTTTTTCCTTAATTCATTTCTAAGCTGAACTAGGCGATATATATTTTTTTAAAAAGAGTAGCAGCTTCTTAAACACAGAACAGGGATCTCGAAAGGTGGCCACTTTCACACCAAGCCAGCGGGGGAGTTCTGGGAGTTGAAGTCCACAGGTCTTAAAGTCGACAAATTTGGAGAGGCCTTGGTGGGTTCAGTTAGACACACATTTCTTTTTTACTTGCTTTGTAGTTTTTCCACATAAAAGACACACGATCTCTCTCACACGCATATCTTTTGGCATAAATCACGCTGTTTCCCTAGACAGTTTAGATCCTTTATCTTTCCTCTTAATGAGATTAATTATATTAGAGATTTGTGCCTGCTCGGTGGCATTTTGTAACTTCTGGCCAAAGAACGGGAGCCTTTATTTAATTATTTTAAAATCTTCCTCCTTCTTTGAGTTTAGCTTTGGAGTGGAGGGGATTATGAGGCTTTGCCCACAGGTAGGGAGGGGTGTCTAGCTGATGGAGCCTCCTTATCCACAGGCAGTGTATCTTATTGCAGTTTAGCAGAACATAAAGCTGTGATTTTCTTTTCTGTGCCGTATATGCAGTGGTGATGAGGGACGCGGTGGCTCAGGGGCTAGGACGTTGAGCTTGTCGATCGAAAGGTCGGCAGCTCGGCGGTTCGAATCTCTAGTGCTGCCGTGTAACGGGGTGAGCTCCCGTTTCTTGTCCCAGCCTCTGCCAACCTAGCAGTTTCGAAAGGACGTAAAAAATGCAAGTAGAAAAAATAGGGACCACCTTTGGTGGGAAGGCAACGGTAACATAATGCCTGTTATGCAACCGCAATAAATGCACTATTTAAAATTACAGGTAGTTCTCAACTTACAGACAATTGTTTAGCAACAGTTGGAAGTTACAACAGCCCTGGAAAAAGAGACTTCACGCCGTTTTTCACACTTACGACTGTTGCAGAATCCCCATGGTCAAGTGATTAAAATCCAGAGGCTGGGCAACTGACTCACATTTATGACGGTTGCAGCCTCCCAGGCTCACGTTTACGACCTGATGAGCAAAGTCAATGGGGAAAGCCAGGTTCACTTTAACAACCGTGTTGCTAACTGAGCAGCTGCAGTGATTCGCTTAGCAGCCTTGGCAAGAAAGATCGTCGAACGAGGCCAAATCCACTGACAGAAATTACAGTTATTTGGGGCTCAATTGTACGGTAGTCATAAATAGAGGATTAGAATAGAATTTAGAATAGAATAGAATTTTTATTGGCCAAGTGTGATTGGACACACAAGGAATTTGTCTTGGTGCAGATGCTCTCAGTGTACATAAAAGAAAAGATACGTTCATCAAGGTACAACATTTACAACACAATTGATGATCAATATATCAATATAAATCATAAGGATTGCCAGCAACAAGTTACAGTCATACAGTCATAAGTGGAAAGAGATTGTGATGGGAACGATGAGAAGATTAATAGTAGTGCAGATTCAGTAAATAGTCTGACAGTGTTGAGGGAATTATTTGTTTAGCAGAGTGATGGCCTTCGGGAAAAAACTGTTCTTGTGTCTAGTTGTTCTGGTGTGCAGTGCTCTATAGCGTCGTTTTGAGGGTAGGAGTTGAAACAGTTTATGTCCAGGATGCGAGGGATCTGCAAATATTTTCACGGCCCTCTTCTTGATTCATGCAGTATACAGGTCCTCCATGGAAGGCAGGTTGGTAGCAATTATTTTTTCTGCAGTTCTAATGATCCTCTGAAGTCTGTGTTTTTCTTGTTGGGTTGCAGAACCGAACCAGACAGTTAGAGAGGTGCAAATGATTACCCGTATTCCTTCGGATTGGGGAGGGGTCCCCCTACGTGGCGTCTTGAATTCACTTTTTTTCGTTGTTGTTTCCTCCCCCTCCCATTCCTGCAAATGTTCTTCGTTGCTTTCCACGGACTTTAACTTTTCTAAAGATGAAACTGTCAGCTGTTTTCTACGATGATGATGATTGTGGCACTTTTTACAAGAAATGTTTAATTTGTAAAGCCACCCGGGGAATATCTACCCTGTTTTCCCCAAAATAAGACGCAACCGGAAAATAAGCCCTAGCATGATTTTTCAGGATGCTCGTAATATAAGCCCTACCCCAAAAATAAGGCCCAGTTAAGATTGTCAACCAGATGGATACATTTAATACTGTATTTCCTCCCCAAAATAAGACCTAACCAGAAAATAAGGCCCAGTTAAGATTGTCAACCAGATGGATACATTTAATACCGTATTTCCTCCCCAAAATAAGACCTAACCAGAAAATAAGCCCTAATGCGTCTTTTGGAGCAAAAATTAATATAAGACCCGGTCTTATTTTCGGGGAAAGACGGTATATTTTTTGCAAGGAGTTGTGGGGGCTTAATGATACCAAATCCATCTAAAGCGGTTGTCACCTGTGTAGTATTGCAGATGGAGCGTTGCATCCACCTTCCCCCTGCCTGCGCCCCCCCCCATTTTTTTTCTGTTGAGACCTGGGCAGAAACTCACATTTCCCTCCCCCCCCACAATCACCTGTAAAGAAAAGTCCACTGTGGTCGAAGGATCGCAACTCAGCACAGCATCCGAGCTTTAATTTTGATTCCTGAATGCAGCGCTCGGGATGTTTTATTCATCGTGTCTAAGTTTGGCTCTAACAAATTTCCGTCTATATATAACACCGTTAATCACTCGTTGACTCCTCAAGGGGGCTTGGATCCCTGATTAGCCATGCCGAAAGGTGTGTATGTGTGTGTGTATTGTGTGTGTGTGTCTTTAAAAACCTCTTTGGAAGCTGCATGCTTTAGAATCTTTAAAAGAGAAGAGAGCTGGAAGGGACTACGGAGGTCTTCTAATCCATCCCCCTGCTCAAGCAGGAGAACCTGTACCCGTGATGACGAACCTATGCCACGCGTGGTACACGCGCGGCCTTGCCTGTTTGTCTTCTGGGTTTCTGGTGCGCATGCATGCACGACAATCGGCTGTTCTTAGTGCGCACGGCAGTGCTGAAAACTGCCATGCACATACACACCAGCCAGCCGATTGTCAGGCTCACGTGACAACTTATTTCAACGGTGAAAAAAGTAAGGTTCTACATTTAGGCCAAAAAAACCCAAAATGCACAGGTACCGTATATGTGGTACCTTGCTCAATAGTACTACCTGTGAGAGGGATCTTGGAATCCTAGTGGACAACCATTTAGATATGAGCCAGCCGTGTGCAGCAGCTGCCAAAAAAGCCAACACAGTTCTGGGCTGCATAAACAGAGGGATAGAATCGCGTGAAGTTTTAATACCACTTTATAATGCCTTGGTAAGGCCACACTTGGAATATTGCATTCAGTTATGGTCGCCACGATGTAAAAAAGATGCTGAGACTCTAGAAAGAGTGCAGAGAAGAGCAACAAAGATGATGAGGGGACTGGAGGCTAAAACATATGAAGAACGGTTGCAGGAACCGAGTGTCGTGTCCCACTCCTCCGCTGACGGCCGGGTCAGGGAAATCCGAATCAGGCTTGCCTCTGCAGCTCTGCCCAAAGTCCTAGCAAAGTCCTCAGAGCAGGCAGGAGACCAGTAAGTGACTTCAGCAAGATAAGTTTGACTTTTGCCTGACTCAGAGACTGCCAGAAAGTAGCTCCTTTATATAGGCCATGGGGTGTGGCTCCATGACTCAGCACTCATTAAGGCCTGCCCCTCCCTTCCCTCTGTTGCCTCCGCCTCTCCAATCTTCTGATGCGAGGGTCACTCCAATCAGCTGTTCTTGGGAGTAAACCCTCCTCAGGCTCACCTGCTGTG
The DNA here is from genome assembly GCF_028640845.1 of Ahaetulla prasina. NCBI lineage: Eukaryota > Metazoa > Chordata > Lepidosauria > Squamata > Colubridae > Ahaetulla > Ahaetulla prasina. Next base: position 9,885,522 of record NC_080556.1, on the reverse strand, counting down.
GATGAGGGGGAGGGGTCTAGCTGCTCCGTTTGCCTGGGCATGGAGTCAGGGCTGGGGCAGGGAGATGCTCCTTCTTCTGCAGTTTGTGGGGGCATGGAGCCAGGACTTGGGCCAGAAGGCATACATTCCTCAGTGTTGGGGAGCAGGTAAGAAGGCCCTGGCTGCTCTGAGGGCGGGCAAGACACAACACCGAGTGTGTCTAGTTTCATAAAAAGAAGGACTAGGGGAGACATGATAGCAGTGTTCCAATCTCTCAGGGGCTGCCCCAAAGAAGAGGGAGTCAAGCTATTCTCCAAAGCACCTGAGGGTAGGACGAGAAGCAATGGGTGGAAACTAATCAAGGAGAGAAGCAACTTTAGAACTAAGGAGAGGGGACTTCCTGGTTGGCTCCGTTGGCAATGGAGGTGATCTTTCTGGTCACCAACCTCTGGATCATGTTGGACTGCTAAGACAGCGACAATCAGCTGTCCAGCAGTTCGGAAACCCCCCTCTTCGGGAGAAGAAGCGGTGGTGAGCAAAAAGAAGCAGAGGTAGAGCTTCCCTAGAGCTCCTGGAAGATACCAGGGGGCTCGAAGGGTTAAGCCCCCTCAGAACTTCAAAGTGCTCCAGATCTGAGGCTTTTTTCCTGCTCCGGCAGACCTAATTGCCGCGACCAACTTCCGGGACCAATTTTAACTTAAAGAAGATAATACCGGTCTGAACAGAAACAGGAGAGCTCTAATTATAAAAGCAAGTAATCAATCAATTCCCTGTTATTTTTTTTTAAGTTTTGGATTTGACTTCAAAGTGAAAATGGCGATCGTTCTTTAATGAGCTACGAGTTGAAAACGAAAGTGTTACAATTCTCTGTTTGCTGTTTATTGCTGAAGGCCAGCTGGAAATTTTTTAAACATTGTAATGAGAAGGAGAAGAGATCGAGATATTGAGACTGATTTAAAAAAAGACTTAAAAGATTTATACGTAATATTAGCCGGGACCAATTTTAACTTAAAGAAGATAATACCGGACTGAACAGAAACAGGAGAGCCTAATTATAAAAGCAAGTAATCAATCAATTCCCTGTTATTTTTTTTTTTTAAGTTTTGGATTTGACTTCAAAGTGAAAATGGCGATCGTTCTTTAATGAGCTACGCAGTTGAAAACGAAAGTGTTACAATTCTCTGTCTGCTGTTTATTGCTGAAGGCCAGCTGGAAATTTTTTTTAAACATTGTAATGAGAAGGGAGAAGAGATACTGAGACTGGGGGAAAAAAAGACTTAAAAGGTTTATACGTAATATTAAGTTAAAGAGAAATTTTAAGAGATGGCAGCAAAACAATTAAAGTCAACTGCTACAAAAACCCCAGGAACATTAACACCGGGAGTCTCTCCAGCACATACAGCAGATACAAAATCACTAAATTTGGAAGCACTTCAGGATAACCTGAAAGAATTTATGAAAGAATCTCTTAACGATGGTATGAATTGGCAAACTTCCCAGATAGAGGATAAGTTTAAATTAATTACAGAAGAAATGTCAGAGATGAAAAAACAGATGTTAGAAATTCAAACTGGAAATAAAGAAGTTAAAGAAGGTTTGGTGTCAGCAGTACAGGGTCTGGCATCAAATGTGATTTTATTAGCAGGAAGTAGAAGAAATAAAGAAAGTTAATTTAAAATTGGAAAATGAGATTGAGGCAGTTCAAAGTAAAATGGATAAAGTTGATGATGAAATTGTTTTGGTACAATATAGAGCAATGGAACTTGCTTTACGAATCCGTGGACTAAAGAATGTAAAATGAGAATTTGAAGCAAATTTTTCGGAGGCCTTTGCAGAGATTTTGGCAGTTCGGCCAGTAGATGTGGCATTTTATATTGATAAAATTTATCGTGTGAATTCCTGGATAGCAAGACAAAGATATCTTCCCAGAGACATTGTTATTTATTTTACTACTAGAACAGTGAGAAATGAGATTTTACAAGCTTTTATTAAAGGAGACAAGATTCAAGCAGCCGCCAAGATATTTTAATACTAAAGGAAATTCCCCAAAATGTTGAGAGGTAGGAAGGAGTTTGCTTTTTGGTGAACGAACTTAAAAACGTCAGATTGAGTATAGATGGGACATCCCAATTGGTATAATAGTTTACTATGAAGGAAAGCACATCGTCTTAATACAGTCAGTAAAGCACAAGAGTTTTATGCTTATGTGCTTAAGGCTGAAGTCCACCATCTCCGGATGGTAGGAGAAAGGAAGGTGAAATTAAAGAAAAAGAAGTGATAGTAATGGAAGAAGACCGTTTACAAGCGTTGGATGTGTCTAAGATGGGATCAGAGATTCCAAAAGAGCCAAGGATGACAAGAGCAGCTGTCAAACGCAAGGAACAAGAAGAAAAGGCTCAACAGGCTCAATCTGCTATTACCAAGACGGAAACAGTGGGAGGAGCAAGGCCCAAAGAAAGATATGATTTGCGGCTGGTGCTTCAAAAGTTTCCGATTGCTGATAATGGCAATTAGACTTTTATCTTGGAATGTCAATGGATTAAACTCACCACAAAAGAGAAGAAAGATATTTCATTATTTGAAGCAATTTAAAATGACATTGTATGTTTACAAGAAACACATATTAGAACATTAGACCAGAAATATTTGATAAATTCGAAATTGGGAATACATTTTGTTGCATCTGCTACAGAAAAGAAGAATGGACTAGTTGTTTATATAAAGAGTAATTTATCTGCAACATTAATTGAAGCGGATAATCAAGGAAGATATATTGCTATTGAACTTTTATTGGAAGGAGAAAATACTTTTAATAGGAGTTTATGCACCAAATCAACAACAAGAAAAATTTTATAAGTTTTACATAAAAGAATAACATCTTGGGATTATAAAACTTATATATTAATGGGTGATTGGAATGGAGTGATGGATACCCAGAAAGATAAAAGAAGTCTTAGAAATATTTCCAATCGTGTAAAACTGCCAAAGGCATTCTTTGATTTGATGGAAGATTTAGAATTGAGAGATGTATGGCGAGAACGCAATGAAAAAGAGAGAGATTTTACATTTTTTTCTGACAGACATCAATCTTTTTCTAGGATTGATTTCATTTTAATTACTAATGATTTGTTTTCAGAGTGAAGAAGACAAAATTTGTTCTAGAACCTTGTCTGATCATAGCCGGTATGGATTGAGTTAGATCGGGAAAAAGAGGCCAGGAGGTCGTGGAGGATGAATGAGAACTTGTTTAAATATGAACAAAATGTAAATGAATGTAAAACTCTAATGAAGGAATTTTTTTCTTTGAACATGGATAAAGGGACACCTATAGAGATAGTTTGGGACACCAGTAAAGCTTATATGTGGGAATTTTATTAGAGATGAATAATAAATATAGAAATAGACTGCACAAAAGCGAAAAGAACTAGAAGAGGAAATTAAAAGGAAGGAGCAGTTATTGGTAGGCAATCCAGGAGATAGTAAAACAAAAGAGTCAATAAATATATTAAGAGGTCAATTTAATATGTTAATGGCAGATCAGGTGGCAACTAATTTACAATATGTAAGACATAATTTGTTTAATAATTCTAATAAACCTGGAAGGTGGTTAGCATATTTATTAAGAAAGAAACAGAAACGACGTATAATTGATAAAATAGAATATAGAGGTAAGGAAGTATATCAGCAAAATTTGATTAAAAAAGCTTTTTTAGAATATTATACTAAGTTATATTCTAGAGATGTGATTAGTGATAAAGATATAGATAGATATTTACAGGACCACGGTATTTTAGAAATTACAGTAGATCAAAGGAAGAGTTGAATCAATTAATTTCTTCAGAGGAAATAGTGTTTGCAATTAAGCAGCTTAAAGCGAATAAAGCACCAGGTACAGATGGCTTGACAACTACTTATTATAAAAATTTACAAAATGAGATGATTGTACCACTTAAGGAGTTATTTAACAGAATACAAAGGGGAGGAGAAGCTCCTCCTTCATGGAGGACAGCTTTTATTTCATTAATACCTAAAGAAGATCGAGATGGTGTTAAACCAGAGAATTATAGGCCAATATCGCTTTTAAATACTGATTATAAGATATTTGCTAAGATACTAGCGAATAGATTGATGCCACTGATGAATCAATTAATTCATAATGACCAATCAGGATTTATTAAGGGGAGACAGATGAGATATAATATGAGACAAATTGTAAATTTACTTGAATATTTGGAAGGAAACAGCCAGGTTTCAGCAGCATTCCTCTTTTTGGATGCCGAAAAAGCTTTTGATAGATTGGATTGGCAGTTTTTGTTTAAAGTAATAGAAAAAATGCAATTTGGGGATTATTTTATTCAAGCAATTAAGGCTATATATCAAAAGCAAACAGCTCAAATAATAGTAAATGGTGGATTAACAGAATCTTTCAAGATTGAGAAAGGGACTAGACAAGGATGTCCCTTGTCACCATTATTATTCATTCTAACTTTGGAAATATTATTGAGTAAGATACGTGGTTTAGATCGAATAAAAGGAATTAGAATTAAAAATCAAGATTATAAATTAAGAGCGTTTGCAGATGATTTGGTTGTTTCTTTATCTCAACCAATACATTCAGCTGTATATTTGATGGAGACAATTGATCAGTATAGTAAGGTATCTGGGTTTAAAGTGAATCAACAGAAGACAAAATGATAATTAAAAATATGAATACACATCAGAGGAAGAATTAGAAAGAATAACTGGATATGAAGTAGTTAAAAGGTTAAATACTTAGGAGTATACATTACAGCATCGAATGTAAAATTATATAAAACAATTATGAGGTATTGTGGGGAAAAGTAATTAAAGAAATGGAGAAATGGAAGAAGTTACAATTATCATTGTTGGGAAGAGTGGCAGCTATAAAATGAATGTTTTGCCTAGATTTTTATTTTTGTTTCAAATGATTCCAATTTTGAAGAAAGATGCAAATTTACAAGAATGGCAAAAGGATTAATAAATTTGTATGGAAGGGTAAAAACCGAGGATAAAGTTAAAAATAATGCAAGACGTTAGGGAAAGAGGGGTTTAAAATGCCTAATTTGAAATTGTACTATGATGCAGTTGTTTTAACTTTAATTTCTGATTGGATTAATTTAACAGAGGAAAGGATTTTGAATATAGAAGGTTATGGTTTGTTATATGGATGGCATGCATATGTAATATATGACAAGAAAATTGATAAGACATTTAAGAATAATATGGTCAGAAGTGCGTTGTTGAGGATTTGGAAAAAATATCAATATAAGTTAGATGGAAAGATACCAATATGGACCATCCCCAGACATATGATAGAGAATATAAATATATTACAAAAAATGGAAGTTATCACTTACAAAGAGCTTTTGACTATGGAAAAAGGGGAATTACAGTTGAAATCTAGGGAGAAATTGAGGATGAAGGAAGAAATTATACATGGTTCCAGTATGGACAATTGCAATCTAGATGGAAAATAGATCAGAAAATTGGTATAAGGCAAAGTGATGATAATCTGGTAAAACAAATAAAAGATCAAGGTCAACAGCATATAAAGAGATTATATAATGTATTGGTTGAAATTGATTCAGAAATGGAGTTGGTTAAAGATTGTATGGTAAAATGGGCACAAAATTTTCAACAACCTATAATGTTAGGAACATGGGAAAAATTTGGGTGAGGAATGTTAAATTCATAAGCACAAAATTTAAGAAAATTTTATAAAATGTTTTATAGATGGCATTTAGATCCTAAAAAACTGTCATGTATGTATCCAAATGTGAAAGCAAAATGTTGGAGATGTGATTGTGAGGATGCTACCTATTATCATATATGGTGGACTTGCAAAAAAGTTAAAGCCTTTTGGATTAAAATATGGTGGATTATGCAGAACATTTTGAAAAAGAAGATCAAGTTTGTTCCACAGTTCTTTTATTAGGAATAATCTCAGATTGCACTGTTATAGAGACAAAACTGATTCTGAATTTAATAACTGCTGCAAGATTATTGATTGCACAATATTGGAAGAAAGAAGACTTACCTACAATTGGAGAATGGATTAGTAAAGTATCAAATTTAGCAGAAATGGCAAAAATTTCTGCCTACTTGAAAGACTGTACACAAGAAAAATATATATTGGAATGGAGGAAGTGGATTGATTATATTCAAAATAAGTATCAGATTAAAAAATATCAATTAGTTTTTGAGTGAAGTTAGGAATTATTATGTATTAGTTTAAGAAAGAAGGGAATTGATAGTGTGATGGTGTGAAATGGAATATGTTTTATGTTATATTTTAGATTATGTTTGTTAGTTACAATACCCTGTATTCTGTTCTGGGAAGTCTCGGGGGGGGGGGGGGAAGGAGGCGGGGAAGGGGAAGACTATAAATTGATTGGTTGCCATTGTACAGGAATAATGGTAGAATTAAACAAGTTGGAATGGTGTAATGTCGGGACTGCTCGGCAAACACTCCCGAAGGGAAAGGGTAAGGAAAGAGGAGTAAAGAAGGAAGAAAGTAGGTAGGTAGGTGGGTAGGGAGGAAAGAAGGAGGAGAAGAAAGGATAGGAGGAGAAGAAGGAGAAGATAGAGGGTTAGAAAGGATGGTAGTGAGAAGTGGGAAAGAGGAGGGGAAGTAGGAAAGCGAGGAGAAGGTGGTGGGGGAAGTTTAAGAAGGATGAGAAGGGAAGAAAGGATTAAAGGGGGGAGTGGCAGTCGAGCAGCCCTGACTGAGTATAATTTGAGTATAGGACTGATTGTTGGATAAGTGATTGTATTGTACACTGGTCAAATTGTGGGAATTATTATGGAAAAATAAAAAAAAATTGCAAAAAAAAAAAAAAAAGAACTAAGGAGAAATTTCCTGACAAATAGAACAATTAACCAGTGGAACAACTTGCCTGCAGAAGTTGTAAATGCTCCAACACTGGAAATTTTTAAGAAAATGTTGGTTAACCATCTGACTGAGATGGTGTAGGGTTTCCTGCCTGGGAAGGGGGTTGGACTAGAAGGCCTCCAAGGTCCCTTCCAACTCTGTTGTTGTTGTTGTTGTTGTTGTTGTTGTTGTTGTTATTATTATTATTATTATTATTATTATTATTATTATTATTATTATTATTATTATTATTATTATTACATGTGTGCTACAACCTGGAAGTTCGGCTTTTCCGGCGCACGATCCCTTCACGCACGCGGCAGTGCTGAAAACCGGCTTGTGCATGCCGCCGGTCAGCTGAGCATGCGCACTAGAACCCGGAAGTTTGCCTTTTTCCAGAGTGTGGCCCCGACGAGCGTGCGCACGACATTTCCATGTGACCACCATCACTGACCTATACCATCTCAGACAAGGGACTGTCCAGTCTCTTCTTAAAAACCTCCACTGATGGAGCGCCCATGATTTCTGGTGGCAAGCTGTTCCACTGGTTAATTGTCCTCCCTGTTAGGAAGTTTCTCCTTAATTCCAGGTTGCTTTTATCAGGGAGTGTCAAGCTGTTAAAGGATTGAATATACAGAGAAGGTGCCGAGGCTCTACAACTGGAAGCTGAAAGGTTGATGTTGCATGAAAATACAGACAAAATAGAGGGACTCAGTGGCTGAGACGCTGAGCTTGTCGATCGAAAGGTCGGCAGTTCACTGGTTTGAATCCCGAGTGCCGCGTAAAGGGGTGAGCTCCTGTTCCTTGTCCCAGCTTCTGCCAACCTAGCAGTTCGAAAGCAGGTAAAAAATGCAAGTAGAAAAAAATAGGGAGCACCTTTGGTGGGAAGGGAACAGCGTTCCGTGCGCCTTTGGCATAGAGTCATGCCGGCCACATGACCCCGGAGACGTCTTCGGACAGCGCTGGCTCTTCGGCTTTGAAACGGAGATGAGCACCGCCCCCTAGAGTCAGGAACCTGCAAGGGGAACCTTTACCTTTACAGACAAAATGGGTGCTGTTTAAAAATATGGAGTTATGGCAGGCTTTTTTAAAAAGTCCAGCTAACCCTCCCTTAACCGGCGTGTTTTGAGGAGTTATAGAAATGCACATATCTTTATGGAAGTGAGTGTGACCTTGAGTTACTGAGATGGAAAAGCGTAGAAAAGTGATGGATAAATAAAATTGCTCCTGGCCTTAGTGTGCCTTAAGGATGTTGCATTAGTGATGCTCACACATAACAACCGTCGCAGCAATGAGACCAAAACTGGCCACTGGCATGTCTTTGTGAAGGTTTCGCAGCGTTGTCGTTTGTGACTTTTCCAGCCGGCAAAGTCAACGGGGAAAAGCTGGATTCGCTTAATGACCGTGTGACTCGCTGAACGACCACACTCGTTTGCTTAAACAGCCATGGCGCCGCAGGCGGTACAGCTGAATGCGACTCAATCACGCCGCTTAAGGACGGCAGTTGTAAATTGAGGACTGCCGGTATGGATTCGGGGGGGGGGGGGGCGGGAAACGAGATTTGAATTGCGTCATGACCTGGTGCCTGCATTTGTTTCTACCGGTGGCCAGGTAACCCCGCAATTTGAATGTCTCATTTCATCCCAAAATCCGTACAGGTATTCCTCGGTTTACGATCTTCTCTTCTCCTCCTATTTATTTATTTTATTTATTTATTTATTTATTTGTCACAACAGTATATATAAGCATAAGTATGTAATAACTATATTAATTGGATATAACGAAGGGAAACAATAGGACAGGAACGGTAGGCACGCTGGTGCTCTTATGCACGCCCCTTACAGACCGCTTAGGAATGGGGTGAGGTCAATAGTTAGATAGTCTTTGGTTAAAGCTTTGGGGATTTTGGGAAGAGACCACAGAGTCAGGTAGTACATTCCAGGCATTAACAACTCTGTTACTGAAGTCATATTTTCTGCAATCAAGATCGGAGCGGTTCACATTAAGCTTAAATCTATTGTGTGGTTGTGTATTGTTGCGATTGAAGCTGAAGTAGTCTTCAACAGGAAGGACATTGTAATAGATGATTCTGTGAGTTAAGCTCAGGTCATACTGAAGGCGGCAGAGTTCTAAATTTTCTAAACCCAGGATTTCAAGTCTGGTGACATAAGGTATTTTGTTGTATTCAGAGGAGTAGAGAACTCTTCTTGTAAAATATTTCTGGACACGTTCAATTGTATTAATGTCCTAAATGAGGTGTGGGTTCCAGACAGATGAGCTGTATTCAAGAATTGGCCTTGCAAATGTTTTATAAGCTCTGGTTAGCAGTGTAGTGTTTCTGGAGAAGAAGTTACGCAAGATTACGTTTACAACTCTTAAAGCCTTTTTGGCGATGTAGTTGCAGTGGGCTTTGGCACTTAGATCATTTGATATGAAAACTCTGAGGTCTTTAACGGGGTGAGGGTCATCTATTAGGTAATGTCCATCAAGCTTGTATTTAGTGTTCTGATTCTTTTTTCCAACGTATAAGACAGAGCATTTGCTAGTTGAGATTTGGCGTTGCCAAATTTTTGACCATTCCGACACAAAGTCAAGGTCTTTTTGAAGGGTAGCCGCATTGTTGGTGGTGTTAAATAGTTTAACATCATCGGCGAAGAGAACACAATTACTTATGAGGTCTTTGCGCCGAGGCTCCGTTCCACCTTATCTGCTACCTGGATCTTATTAGCTCTGTTTACATGGCTGGGATGTCGACCGATTAATTTTTAATAGCTCGGCTTATTGCATGTTTGAATGGTTTATTGAGTAATTCCCGCATCTTAAGATTAATTCCCCCTTGAGTTTAGGAGGGCTAGCAAGCACGTCATTAATCAGCCTTCCCCGGCACCTAGAGGGGAGGGATCAATCCGTTGCCCCGGTCAGGAAAAGGTGTGTTTAAAAACCTCAGGTGCGAGCAGGTGAAGGAGTAATTAAACCCTGGTGGGAACCACATATGTTGGAGTGGCGTGGCCACCGCAGGCTGCCTTTCCCCACGCTCCAGGTAGGGATTTTGGGGGATCTACAGGATACCTGGGTTCTAGAGGAGGGGCAAAAGAGTTTCACGCAGGTAGCTGAGCCTCACACTCATAGAAAGGGCTGCTTGTATTTGCACGATTATGGCTGTTCTCCAACATACACATTAACGAAGTCGGAAGGGACCTTGTAGGTCATCTAATCCAACCCCCGCCAGCCAAGCAAGAGACCCTAAGCCATTTCTGACAGATGGCAGTCCAGTCTCTTCTTGAAAGCTTCCACTGATGAAGCTCCCACAACTTCTGAAGGCAACTTCTGTTCCATCGGTTGATTGTTCTCACTGTCAGAAAATTTCTCCTTATTTCCAAGTTGAATCTCTCCTTGGTCAGTTTCCATCCATTGTTCCTTGTCTGGCCTTCCGGTGCCTTGGAGAATAGTTTGACCCCCGCCTCCTCTTTGTGGCAGCCCCTCAAATATTGAAAGACTGCTATCATGTCCCCTTCTCTTCACTAGACCAGCCATGCCCAGTTCCTGCAACCTGTTGTGATCCAGGCCCAAGTAGGTAATAGGAAACTCAGTTAGTGTAAAAACAAACAAACTTTATTAGAACACCTGAGAATTAACTCATTCTCAGTGTATTCCAACTAAATTAAAGCAAATTCCTCCCAACACAATTCCTCAGTCCTATCACCAGCCTTGGTCCAATTAGGCAAACTGCCAAAGGCCTTTCTTGGCAAACGTTCAGAAGACACCGATATGAAACAAGACAAAGCTATCAACGTTATTTTCCGGTAAACAGCCCAAATGCCGTTGCTGGTCTTTTAAGCCTTATGGGAGGGGCCAATCATCTCTTGGCCTTACTCCTTAGTTGTCCTCTTTGCTTTAGCTGCTCTTGCCTTCTGGCAGCTTTTCTCATGCTTGCATTAAGAACAGGCTCCTCCTGTTCTTCTGCCTCATTACTGTCAGCCTCTGAAGGCTCCGGAGTCTGCACATTGCTCCCTGATGGTCCTGGCCCCACCTCAGCTTTTGATGCAGAGCCCTCATCCGGGCCTTCCCCAGCCTCCAGGGACTGGCCCATGTTCTTCCTCAGCCTCATCGCTGTCTGACACCACTGCCAGCTCCGCAGGCGGACTACAACACAACAGTTCATCGCATGTTTTAGTCTCCAGTCCCCTAATCATTCTGGTTTACTCTTCTCTGCACTTTTTCTACTTTCCCTTGCAACCCCTGGCACGTTTTAAAACTAGGCTGAAGATCGCAACGTACGGTCCCCAATATGGCAGAACCAGGTTAAACATGTTGCACATGGACCAGCCCCATCCGCTGCCCATCAAACTGGTTCAAAGAGGGTTTAAACCAATCTGGATCATCATGCACCTAAAGGACTTGTCTTGAGTTAAGGAGAGAAGCAACCTGGAATACAAGGAACAATTAACCGGTGGAACAGAAGTTGCCTCCAGAAATTGTGAGTGCTTCATCACTGGGGGTTTTTAAGAAGAGACTGGACAGCCACCTGTCTGGAATGGTATAGGGTCTCCTGCTTGAGCAGGGGGTTGGTCTAGGAGACCTCCAAGGTCCCTTTCCAGGAGTGCATCTAAGCCAAGAAAACGTTTCTGCTATTCCAGCGGAGGGCCTTTGTTGGCATCGGACGTCTCTCTCTCTCTTGCAGGCTGGAATAAAGCCAGCGCTTTTGATGTGATGTAGCCAGCGCTTTTGATGCGATGCCATGTAGAGACCATTGCAATAATCGCTTGGATTATTGCAATGCTCTCTACATGGGGCTCCCCTTGAAGTGCACTCGGAGGCTTCAGTTAGTTCAGAATGCAGCTGCGCGGGTGATAGAGGGAGCCGCACGCGGCTCCCATGTAACACCACTTCTGCGCAGGCTGCACTGGCTGCGTGTGGTCTTTCGGGTGCACTTTAAGGTTTTGGTTACTACCTTTAAAGCGCTCCATGGCTTGGGACCTGGGTACTTACGGGACCGCCTACTGTTACCTCATGCCTCCCACCGACCCGTACGCTCACACAGAGAGGGTCTTCTCAGGGTGCCGTCCGCCAAGCAATGTCGGCTGGTGGCCCCCAGGGGAAGATCCTTCTCTGTGGGGGCTCCTACACTCTGGAACGAACTTCCCCCTGGCTTGCGCCAAGTGCCTGATCTTCGGACCTTTCGCCGCGAGCTGAAAACGTATTTATTTACTCGCGCGGGACTGGCTTAAATTTTAAATTTTTAAATTTTTAATTTCTAGATGAATTTTAAGGGGTTTTTAGATTTTAAATGTTTTAAATTTCAGCCAATTATTTAATAAGTTTTTAATTTTGTTTTAATTGTAAATTGCTTGTGTTCTTATCTTTGGCTGTAAACCGCCCTGAGTCCTTCGGGAGAAGGGTGGTATAAAAATCTAATAAATAATAATAAAATAATAATAATAATAATGTGACGCTAATAACCAGAGAATTTAAATTCTCAGGGATTTTTGCTGCAAAAAATTAAAAAAAACAGTCGTACTTCCATTGATCGAAGCAGTGTACCTTGCATGATGGTGGCTGGGTGCGGGATGCTTGAATATCAGGTGTAGGGTTGGAGGCAACACCGTCAACCAGTGGTGAAATCCTGCCGGTTCTGTACGGCTCGTGCGAGCCAGTAGCACCGGCGGCGTGTAGTTTGGTGAACTAGTGCAAGGCTCCGCCCACCCACCCGGATGTTGTTACTTCCCGGTTTTTAACCCTCTGTGCATGTGCAGAGGGTCAAAAATCGGACGTGACGATGCATGAATGGAGCGAGCGTCTGCGCACGGTGCGCACACTTCCGAACCAGCAGGGAAGATAAGTAGATTTCACCCCTGCCGTCAACCCACCCAACAATCCAATAGTGAAATGTAAAGTTCGTTATTACCGGTTCTGTGGGTGTGGCTTGGTGGTGGTGGGTAATGTGACTGGGTGGGTGTGGCCAACTTTTTTTTTTAATGTTTAAAAGGCTCTGACGATCCCAGCTGAGCCGTGTGATCATCAGAGGCTTTTTTTTTTAATTTTAAAAGCATTTTTTCAGCCAAAGAAAAAATGCTGTTAAAAGTAAAAAAAAAATCCTCTGATGATCGCGCGGCTCAGCTGGGCATGGGTCAAGGATTTTTGCTACCGGTTCTCCGAACCACCCGCCGCCATCGTTTCCGGATCGGGCGATCCGGTCCGAACCGGGAGCATTTCACCCCCTGCAACAATCTCTTTTTGTGGCTCTTTAAATCCCCTTTTTCGAAGCCCAGAAAGGCTTGCCTTTAATTTGGGCCCTTTCTTAGCAGAGAGGAGAAATTTTTCCCGTTCCGCAGAAGTTTATTAACTCATCTTGATGGGCCCAGATGGGTGTCCAGAGGTACCTCTTGCTTTCTCGCTTATTAAAAATACAGCACTTAACCTTTAACGTCTAAGTGTCGTCTTGAGATAATCTTGTCTATAATTAAGAGCTTGCATTTCGGGCGCTTCAAATTGCTGCGCCGTGTCACGCCTATTTTTGCTCTTGACTTCTCAATTTAATTTCCACTTATGCCGGCGTTTTCTCGGCGGCGAGGGTCTGCGCCAGGTATCATATTTTATTATTATTATTTTCTTTAATCCCCCCCCCCTTCCTGCTGCCGAGATCTACCGGTGGGGGGCAAGATCGTGAATTACTTTCTCCTTTACTCTGTAAGGATTTGTCGTTGCCAAATCTGTGAACAAGGTTTTCTGTAATGAAGCCGGCGTTGATTTAAATCGCTGGGGTGTCTAACTTGCTCCCGGTTGGCAAACTGAGAGGAGATTGCTGTGGCTATCTGATTTTATTTAATTGGAAATAAATAAAAGGGAGGCATTTCCTGGAGGGGCAGGCAGGGAAGGTGGACTCCTCTGTTGAGTTGTCCACGCTGAAGCCACTCCAGATTTCGTGAGGAGGGATCCCGTGGTGCTAAATCCAAGAAAATTGAGAATTTTCTCTGCAGGAGAATCGGTACTAAACTGACCCGCTCTAAACTCTGATTCATCACGTTCTTTAACTAACATGAACCTGATGTTGTGGGGCATAACTGACAGGAAAACATTTAGCATCTTCCCTGACAAAGAGATAATGCTCCGTGTAGGGCCACAGTTGGTCCTAAAATTTCCACCTCGAAGCAAGAGAGTTGGTAATGTAATGACCTTTCTTATCACAGTTGTTAAGAGTTGTTAGTGACACGTATCAGAGGAGGGATTTTATTTATTTTTATTTATTTATTTATTTGTCACACAGTATTTATTTATTTATTTATTTATTTATTTATTTATTTATTTATTTATTTATTTATTTATTTATTTATTTATTTATTTATTTATTTATTTATTTATTTATTAAATTTTTATACCGCCCTTCTCCCGAGGGACTCAGGGCGGTTCGCAGCCCGATAAAACAATCAAAAGTGCACAATAAAACAGTAATTAGAAAACTTATTAAATATAAGGCCAGATTAAAATCCATTTAAAACCATAAAACCCCATAAAATTTAAATCCAAATATTAAAAACTACTAAAAATTTCTACGCCAGTAAGCATAAGCATGAAATAACTATACAATATAGAAGCATATATATGAGTATGTAATAACTATATTAATTGGATATAATGAATTGGATATTAATTATATTAATTGGATATAACGAAGGGAAACAATAGGACAGGAACGGTAGGCACGTTTGTGCTCTTATGCACGCCCCTTACAGACCTCTTAGGAATGGGGTGAGGTCAATAGTAGATAGTTTTTGGTTGAAGCATTGGGAATTTTGGGAAGAGACCACAGAGTCAGTGTTCTGTCTCCTTCCCCACTTCAGACCCACGAGCTGGCCTTCAGCCAGTGGATTCACGGCTCTTATCAGTCCTGGCAGAGAAATCGCAGCTGCCTGCCAAAGTTCAAACAAATGACTCACGTAGCAAGACTTTCAGCTCTTTTTGAAACGGTTCAGCTAAACTTTTGCTTCCCGTGGAGTGTGAGCAGTCCCAAAGCTCCTTATATATCCTGTGGGGCGGGGCTCCTGCCCCACCCTTCCCTTTGATGACACCGCCTCTCTAATCTTCTGAAGCGCGGGTCGATCCAAGCTTGATTATTATTATTATCATCATCACCAAAGATGGCTTCCAGACCTGACACGCATTGTAATTCGGAACGGTCACTAAACGAATGGTTGTAAGTCGACTTATACAACAGTTCATTTAGTGACCGCTGGAAGTTCCGACAGCAGTGAAAAAAGTTATGACCATTTTTCACACTTCGCACTTTTGCAGCATTCCCTATGGTGATGTGAGTTACATTCAGATGCTTGGCCCGCATTTACGACGGTTGCAATGTCCCGCGGTCACTGTGATCCTCATTTGCGACCATCTGACAAGCAAGTTAGGGAAGCCAGATTCACTTAAAAACCGTGTTACTAATTTAGCAACCGCAGTGATTATGAGCCGAGGTAGAGCAGTGGTTAGAGTGCAGTATTGCAGGCTACTTCTGCTGACTGCAGGGCTGGCTGCAGTTCAGCAGTTCGAATCTCACCAGGCTCAAGGTTGACTCAGCCTTCCGTCCTTCCGAGATGGGTAAAATGAGGACCCAGATTGTTTGGGGCAAGAGGCTGACTCTGTAAACCACTTAGAGAGAGCTGTAATGCACTGTGAAGCGGTATATAAGTCTAAATGCTATTGGTATCTCCTTCCTTCCTTCCTTCCTTCCTTCCTTCCTTCCTTCCTTCCTTCCTTCCTTCCTTCCTTCCTTCCTTCCTTCCCAATGGTTAGAATGCAGTATTGTAGGTTGACTCTGCCCAATGCCAGCAGTTCGATCCTGACCAACTGGTTCAAGGTTGACTCAGCCTTTCGTCCTTCCGAGGTGGGTAAAATGAGGACCCAGGTTGTTGGGGGCCAGAGGCTGACTCTGTAAACCACTTAGAGAGAGCTGTAATGCACTGTGAAGCGGTATATAAGTCTAAATGCTATTGGTATCTCCTTCCTTCCTTCCTTCCTTCCTTCCTTCCTTCCTTCCTTCCTTCCTTCCTTCCTTCCTTCCTTCCTTCCTTCCCAATGGTTAGAATGCAGTATTGTAGGTTGACTCTGCCCAATGCCAGCAGTTCGATCCTGACCAACTGGTTCAAGGTTGACTCAGCCTTTCGTCCTTCCGAGGTGGGTAAAATGAGGACCCAGATTGTTGGGGGCAAGAGGCTGACTCTGTAAACCACTTAGAGAGAGCTGTAATGCACTGTGAAGCGGTATATAAGTCTAAATGCTATTGGTATCTCCTTCCTTCCTTCCTTCCTTCCTTCCTTCCTTCCTTCCTTCCTTCCTTCCTTCCTTCCTTCCTTCCTTTCTTCCTTCCTTCCCAATGGTTAGAATGCAGTATTGTAGGTTGACTCTGCCCAATGCCAGCAGTTCGATCCTGACCAACTGGCTCAAGGTTGACTCAGCCTTCCGTCCTTCCGAGGTGGGTAAAATGAGGACCCAGGTTGTTGGGGGCCAGAGGCTGACTCTGTATACCGCTTAGAGACGGCTGTAAAAGCACTGTGAAGCGATATATAAATCTTAAGTGCTATTGTTTTTGCTATTCATTTCACAAAATGCGGCCCAATAAGTTGCAAAATGGGTCCTATAACAAACGTCTCACTTAGCAATGTATGTTCTGGGCTCGATTGCGGTTGTAATTCAGGGACTACCTGTATTTTAGAGTCTTTGTAGAAAGATGCTAAGATGCTACTCTTTCAAGAGGGCCGGTCAGTAAGTGGCCTGTGGTGCTGCCTGGCTGAGTTTAATTAATTTTTATCCCTTTTTTTAAAATTTGCATTTATATCCCGCCCTCCTCCGAAGACTCAGGGCGGCTTACACTATGTCAAGCAATAGTCTTCATCCATTTGTATATTATATACAAAGTCAATTTATTGCCCCCCCAACAATCTGGGTCCTCATTTTACTTACCTTATAAAGGATGGAAGGCTGAGTCAACCTTGGGCCTGGTGGGACTTGAACCTGCAGTAATTGCAAGCAGCTGCTGTTAATAACAGACTGCATTAGTCTGATGAGCCACCAGAGGCCCTTTTTTTGCAGTCTGGAAACTGCAATGAAAACTCCTCGCCAAAACCATGTTGGTTTAAGCTGGTCCTTGAGGGTGGGGAAAAAAATAAATAAAAAATAAATTCTTTTCTTTGTATCTCCCGAGAATGCGTGCACTAGGTAAGCTTTCATAGTAAGGTCATAAATTAAAAGGGCTAAATTTATTCATTCGCGTGCATGTTTTTTTTTCTTTTCTTCCCCTTCCTAATTTAAAGGAGACTTCATTTAAAAAGCAATCTCTTTTTTAGTGCGAGGCATTAAAACCCTGCTTCAGCCAGATTCATGAATCTTTTTATGCTCCCCTGCGGAAGGGGACTTGATTTATTTCCTTCCCTGTCCCTGGATCCGGCGCTCGGGAGATGGGTCCTACAGGTTTGAATCCCCGCGTTCAAAGGTGGGGATTATGGGAGCTGGAATCCACTTAGGGTCGTAATTCGAGGACCTGTTGGGTGACATTAAATTCTCCGTGGACGAAGTTTCCTTGACTTTGTCAAAGCATTCTCGATTGGTTGACTCAGCCTTCCATCCTTCCGAGGTGGGTAAAATGAGGACCCAGATTACTGGGGGGCAGGAGGCTGACTCTGTAAACTGCTTAGAGAGGGTTGTCTTAAGTGCTGTTGCTATCTTCCTTCCTTCCTTCCTTCCTTCCTTCCTTCCTTCCTTCCTTCCTTCCTTCCTTCCTTCCTTCCTTCCTTCCTTCCTTCCATCCATCCATCCTTCCTTCCTTCCTTCCTTTTAGAATGCAGTATTGCAGGTTAATTCTGCCAATTGCCAACAGTTCGATCCTGAGTGGCTCAAGGTTGACTCAGCCTTCCATCCTTAAAATGAGGAGCCGGATTGTTGGGGGCAAGAGGCTGACTCTGTAAACCGCTTAGAGAGGGCTGTAAAAGCAACTGTGAAGCAGTATATAAGTCTTAAGTGCTATTCCTTCCTTCCTTCCTTCCTTCCTTCCCAATGGTAAGAATGCGGTTTTGCAGGCTAATTCTGCCCATTGCCAAAAGTTCGATCCTGACTGGCTCAAGGTTGACTCAGCCTTCCATCCTTCCCAGGTGGGTCAAATGAGGACCCAAATTGTTGGGGGCAAGAGGCTGACTCTGTAAACCGCTTAGAGAGGGCTGCAAAAGCAACTGTGAAGTGGTCTATAAGTCTAAGTACTATTGCTATTCTCTTTTGTCCACAGGCAATTTAACGTAGCCCAAAAGATATAGGGTAATCCTTGACTTACGACTGTAGTTATTTATTTTATTTTATTTTTCAGATTTATATACCGCCCTATCTCCCTAGGGACTCAGGGCGGTTCACAGGCAAATTAAAAACAAACATATAAATACAATTTAAAATCAGACATAAAAAACTTATTCAATAGCCAGATTGATAAAAAACAATATAAATACTAAGAACCCCATTAAAACCAATAAATTTAAAAACTAACCCAGCCCCGCGCAAATAAATACCGTATATACTCGAATATAAGCCGATCCGAGTATAAGCCGAGGTCCCCAATTTTACCCCAAAAACTGGGGTAAACTGGGGACTCAGTACTCAACCGGTGGGAAATGAGGCACCTACGGTTGAAACCCTCCCTCCCTCAGCTGAGAAGGCTGGCGGCTCCCCGCCCGCCTCTCACTGCACCGGCAGGGCTTCAGTCCGTAAAATGTGAAAAAAGAAAAAAACTCGAGTATAAGCCGTATATACTCGAGTATAAGCGAGGCTTAAAAAAAAAAACTTGAGTATAAGTTGAGACCCGAGTATAGGATGCTTTTTCAGCACAAAATCAAAGGAAAACTCCTTATAATCGAGTATAGTAGGTGTGTTTTGAGCTCATGACGAAAGGTTGGGAGGTCCGGAAGTTGACGAAGTCCTGGAGGGAGTTCGTTCCAGAGGGTGGGAGCCCCCACAGAGAAGGCCCTTCCCCTGGGCCAGACGGCACTGCCTAGCCGACGGCACCCTGAGGAGTCCCTCTCTGTGAGAGCGGACGGGTCGGTGAGAGGTACTCGGTAGCAGCAGGCGGTCCCGTAAGTAACCCGACCCTATGCCATGGAGCGCTTTAAAGATTGTCACCAAAACCTTGAAGCGCACCCGGAAGGCCACAGGTAGCCAGTGCAGTCTGCGCAGGATAGGTGTCATATGGGAGCCACGAGGGGCTCCCTCTATCACCCGCGCAGCCGCATTCTGGACTAACTGAAGCCTCCGGATGCCCCTCAAGGGGAGCCCCATGTAGAGAGCATTGCAGTAATCCAGACGAGATGTCACGAGGGCGTGAGTGACCGTGCATAGGGCATCCCGGTCTAGAAAGGGGCGCAACTGGCGCACCAGGCGAACCTGGTGGAAAGCTCTCCTGGAGACTTACGAATTACAATCGTAAGTCATTGCTGTCGTAAGTTGGGGCATCACACGATGATTGGAAGTTACAATTGTGTGTGTGTGGTTTCCTTTTTTAACAATGGTCATTAAGTCAATCCATTTTCCCCAATGGGAATTTTTTTTTTGGTCTGAAACCAGCCAAATATGTTACCGATTGGAGCCATGGGACTTTGGAACCCTACCAATGGACGTAAAAATGAACCAGTTGCCAGGTGCCCCAAATGCGATTAGGTGATCATGGGAATGTATGTGTGTGCGCGCGGCTGTCGTAACTATGGAAACGGGTCATAAGTAGCTCTGGGTAGGTCCGTTGTAACACTGAACAGCCGTTACGCGACTTGTTCTAAGTCAAGGACTATCGGGCATGAAGAAAGACGCCCTCAAAATAGCAAGCCAGCAACCCTCTTGGGCCTCTGGTGGCTCAACAGGCTAATGCAGCCTGTTATTAACAGCAACTGCCTGCAATATTGCAGGTTCAAGTCCCACCAGGTCCAAGGTTGACTCAGCCTTCCATCCTTTATAAGGTAGGTAAAATGAGGACCCAGATTGTTGGGGGGGGCAATAAGTTGACTTTGTATATAGTATACAAATAGGATGAAGACTATTGCCTGACATAGTGTAAGCCGCCCTGAGTCTTTGGAGAAGGGCGGGATATAAATGCAAATAAAATAAATAAATAAAAAAAAACCAAGATTTCTTTCTGTCTTTCTTTTCTTAAATTTTATTTATAGAATATAGAGAAGAACAGAGTTGGAAGGGATCTTGGAGATCTTCTAGTCCAACCCCCTGCTTAGCCATCGCTTCCCAGGAGCGGGGGGTGGGGTGGGGGTTGCGCGCACACGTGCTCACACCCATAATCCTATGCGCCCTGCCCCCGAGCATGAGCGCGCACCCCCCCCACACACTTCCCATTGGCACACAATGGCATGGTAGGCTTGTTTTTTTTGCTCTCCCCAGCCTCCAGAGCCTTTCTAGGAGGGCGAAAACAACCTTCCCCATCTCCTCGGAGGCTCTCCGGAGGCCAGAAATAGCCTGTTTGCCAACTTTTAGTGGGACCTGAGCTGAGCTTGTGTGCCCGCCGATATAGCTACACTTGCCACCTGTGGCACGCGTGCTGTAGATTCGCCATCACAACCCTACACCACTTCAGACAAATGATTGTCCAACTTCTTCTTAAAAACTTCCAGCATTGAAGCATTCACAACTTCTGGAGGCAAGTTGTTCCGCGGATTAATTTTTTACTTAGTTTAAATGAATGCAATTTATTGATTTGGCTAGTAGAATGTGCCTTCCTCGTCTCTCTATTCGCCTTTGCTCCTATGCAAAACTTTGACTAGGCTCAGAGGCACTCTTTTTTCACAGCCAGCTCCTGTGGATCGGTGGGAGGAACCGATCTTGCATCGCACCTCTTTGCTCTGCCTGTGAAATTCATAAATGCACTCGAAGACAAACTGCTCCCTATAAAAAAAAAAAAAAGAATTTAATTACCTTGTTATGCGAGACTAACTGGCCACTGAAGGTTTGGTTTTCCGGGCTCGGTTTTTCTTTTAAGCAAAAATTAAATTAATTAATAAGTGCCAAAAAAGGAGAAGAGTGATGACCCACCATTAAAATTAATTAGGTTTCCTTGCATTTAATTACATTGTTCTTTAAATAGGATGGAGAAAGGCCTGGCTTTTCAGCCAGAAAAGAAGGAAACAAGCCGCACGCTTTGGGGGCATCAAATCGATCGGAGACAACACTGGGCAAGAAAGGTGGGCATGAATCAGGTATTTTATTTTATTTATTTATTTTGTCAGACACAACAGTATATATAAGTATAAGCATGAAATAACCATACGAATTGGATACGATCAAGGGGAACATTAGGACAGGAACGGTAGGCACGCTGGTGCTCTTATGCACGCCCCTTACAGACCTCTTAGGAATGGGTTGAGGTCAATAGTAGACAGTCTTTGGTTAAAGCTTTGGGGATTTTGGGAAGAGACCACAGAGTCAGGTAGTGCATTCCAGGCATTAACAACTCTGTTACTGAAGTCATATTTTCTGCAATCAAGATTGGAGCGGTTCACATTAAGCTTAAATCTATTGTGTGCTCGTGTATTGTTGCGATCGAAGCTGAAGTCGTCTTCGACAGGAAGGACATGGTAGCAGATGATTTTATGAGTTATACTCAGGTCACGCCGAAGGCGGCGGAATTCTAAATTTTCTAAACCCAGGATTTCAAGTCTGGTGGCATAAGGTATTTTGTTGTGATCAGAGGAGTGGAGAGCTCTTCTTGTGAAATATTTCTGGACACGCTGAATTGTATTAATGTCCGAAATGAGGTGTGGGTTCCAGACAGTCGAGCTGTATTCGAGAATTGGTCTAGCAAATGTTTTATATGCTCTGGTTAGTAGTGTAATCTTTCTGGAGGAGAAGCTACGCAAGATTAAGTTTACAACTCTTAAAGCCTTTTTGGCGATGTAGTTGCAGTGGGCTTTGGCACTTAAATCATTTGATATGAAAACTCCGAGGTCTTTAACGGGGTGAGGGTCATCTATTAGGTAATGTCCATCAAGCTTGTATTTAATGTTCTGATTCTTTTTTCCAACGTGTAAGACAGAGCATTTGCTGGTTGAGATTTGGAGTTGCCAAATTTTTGACCATTCCGACACAAAGTCAAGGTCTTTTTGGAGGGTAGCCGTATTGTTGGTGGTGTTAAATAGTTTAACATCATTGGCGAAGAGAACACAATTACTTATAATATGGTCACAGAGGTCATTAATGTATAAGAAAGAAGCAACTTAGAGCTAAGGAGGAATTTCCTGACAGTGAGAACAATTAATAAGTGGAACGACTTGCCTGCAGAAGTTGTGAATGCTCCAACACTGGAAATTATTAAGAAAATGTTGGATAATCATTTATTTGAAATGGTGTAGGGTTTCCTGCCTAGGCAGGAGGTTGGACTAGAAGGCCTCCAAGGTCCCTTCCAACTCTGTTGTTGTATTATATTATATTATAATATGAAGAGTGTTGGTCCAAGAACACTGCCTTGGGGAACGCCGCTATTGGCAGGAACGGGATTTGATAGGGCACTGCTTATTTTGACTACTTGTTGTCTGTTTGACAGGAACGCTGTTATCCAATTATGGAGGGGTCCGGAGATGCCGTAGGATTTAAGTTTTAGAAGAAAATCTTCTAAATCTTCCCTTTAGATCTGCCTTATGCACCCTGATGGAGATAGATGCCTGTTCTGATCTAGCTCCCCAAACACGACAGACCCTCTCATGTGAATGCAAAAGATTCCTTTATTAGGAGCGCCAGCAGCCTCAGCAAAAAGTTTCTCTCACAGCTAACAAGTCCATCCGGCCAGTAGATGAATAGTTGTCTGCCGCATCTATTCATTTCCGCCCTTTTATTCCCCAGAGCTAGGGTGGGGCTTCCCTCGCAGCGGTGGCTCTTCCGTACCAAGAACCAGCCCATAGATTTCCACCGTTCTCCTCTCCTCTGCCTTCGGCGCATCTGCACCGAAGCACTGGACCCAGCTGTTCCTCCTCTTCCTCATCAGCCACCTCCAGACTTGGGGGCTGTTGACTCTCCATCTGAGGGCTGATGGACAGCCCAGGCTCCACCTCTCTCTCTCTCTCCCCCTCTCTCTTTCTGTCTCCCTCTCTCTCTCTCTCTCTCTTTCTCTCTCTCTCTCTCTCTCTCTCTCTCTCTCTCTCTCTGCCAGCTCCATTCCCTCTTCCCCCTCGGAGCTCTCATGTTGCCTTGATGTTGACCCTGACTCCTGGAAGGGCCAGAAACCCGCAACACTTCCCCTTAGAAATGTATTCACATGACCGGCTTGGAAATCAGCCCCCAAATACCGCTCATCAGGTATTTTAGACCAGATTCTGTGGCTTGGATTTTGTCCTTCCTTGTCAGAATTTTGACAACTCACTTCTACGTGAGAACAAAATGGGCTGGAGGAAGGCCAAGCCATGCCCTAAACACAGCCTGGCACGGCGATGCCCTTCAGCTGTTGCTTAACCCCAAGGGCAGGAAGGTGAAACGAGAGATTAAAAATTAAATTTTTCTTCCAGGCCGTGCCCCAGGGCGGTCCCCGTAACTGCGCGAAAGACAAAAAGTTCGTGAAAATGTTTTTATTTATTTAACGTGAAACAGCGGTAAGCCTGCTTAAGCACATTATTTACCAATTAGGGCAACAGAAGAAGAAGAAAAAAAGAACCACGCAAAATGTCAACGAGCAAAATTGTTACAAGGGAAAAACCATGCAAATAGAAACTGTGCTATAAAGTAAAGATGATTAGGAAAATGGAAGAGTTACAGGCAGGGGTGAAATGTAAAATTTGTTACTACCGGTTCTGTGGGCGTGGCTTGGGGGGGGTTAATGTGACTGGGTGGGCGTGGCCAACTTTTTTTCTTTTACTTTTAAAAGCTTTTTTTCTACAACCTCTTCACCCAGGCCCTGCACTTACCTGCATCCAAAACGGGCCACATGAGGACTCCTGGGAGGGGAGGGGGGAGGGGATGCGGTGGGCGGGGCCAGCCAGGAGTGGGGTTTGGGGGGGGTTCTCCAAACCGCATCCTCCAAAAAGGGACGTGGTGGCTCAAGGGGCTAGGATGTTGAGCTTGTCGATCAAAAGGTCGGCAGCTCAGCGGTTCGAATCCCTGGTGCTGCCGTGTAATGGGGTGAGCTCCTGTGACTTGTCCCAGCTTCTGCCAACCTAGCAGTTCGAAAGCAGGTAAAAAATGCAAGTAGAAAAAAAAGGGACCACCTTTGGTGGGAAGGGAACAGCGTTCCTTGCGCCTTTGGCGTTGAGTCATGCCGGCCACATGACCACGGAGACGTCTTGGGACAGCACTGGCTCTTCGGCTTCGAAACAGAGATGAGCATCGTCCCCTAGAGTCGGGAACGACTAGCACGTATATGCGAGGGGAACCTTTACCTTTACCAAACTGCACAGAATCTTAGCTAGAGGTTCTCTCGGACCCCTGCGAACCCCCCAACCCCTGCTCCCACCTGGTGACGGATTGTATCTGCAGACGCTCCCTTCTCACTCTCAGGGACCCTCAAGAGGAATGAAACCAATGTAACAGCCCATTGCCCTCCCTTCCCTAACCGAGTTAGCAATGTAGGGAAACGACTTAGGAAGGGAAGTGGGTTCCCCATCCAGATGTTGCACCAAGGGGCGTAAATTACATTCTTGCACGTGGCCGACCAATTGCGATACCCCCTCTTCCTTTTTTCCCCCTGCAAACTCCTTGTGTGTCCAATCACACTTGGCCCGTAAAGGATTCTACTCTGTTTAAAGCTGGAGAATTTTAAGGGGGGGGGTGCAAGAGCGATGGAGCCTGGTTTCTCCCCCTCCTCTATTCAGCTTGCTCTCCATTCCTATTTCCCAACTCTCCCCCCTCCCACCATCACCTGCCTGCCCTTGGCTTAAGTTACGTTTGCCATCTCTATGACGGATGCCAAAGCCTGCAGGCTGAGCCTTAAATCTGCCAACGGGCAATAATTAATAATAGTTCCAGATAGCAATGAAAGTAAAAACATGAAATGTGCTTGATAATAAATATTTCACGAAAGAGAAACTGATAGATGGGCAGCGCAGGCTTGCCGGGGCGCCTATCAGGAGGGGATTTTGAAGGGTCTCTGAAACGACAATCGGATTTGGAAACATGTTTTTTTTATTGCTACCGCCGAGTCTTGTAGGGATGGGGCGAACACGGCTTCAGATGTTCTCGTTGCTTTATTGATAGAATCGAATAAACAGAATTGGAAGGGACCTTGGAGGTCTTCTAGTCCAACCCCCTGCCCAAGCAGGAAACCCTATATCATTTCAGACAAATGGTTGTCCAGTCTCCTTTTACTCAGGGTGCCGTCAGCTAGGCAGTGTCGTCTGGCGACACCCAGGGGAAGGGCCTTCTCTGTGGGGGCTCCCGCCCTCTGGAACGAACTCCCCCCAGGACTCCGTCAACTTCCTGACCTCCGAACCTTCCGTCGCGAGCTCAAGACACATTTATTTACCTGTGCAGGACTGGCTTAGATTTTAAATTTATAGGGGTTTTAAATTGGTTTTAATATTTATATTTCCATTTTTAATAATTGGGCATTATAATAAGTTTTTTAATGATTATTTTAATTTGTATATAGATGTTTTATATGCCTGTGAACCACCCTGAGTCCTTTGGGAGATAGGGCGGTATACAAATTTGAATAATAAATAAAAATAAATAAATACTCCACCCACAACTTCTGGAGGCAGTCGTTCCATTGATTAATTGTTCTCACTGGTAGCAACTTTATTCTTAGGTCATAGATTCATAGGGCTGGAAGGGATCGCTGAGGTTTTCTAGGTTTAACCCGCTGCCCAAGCAGGAGACTCTATGTCATTTCATACAAATGGTTGTCTAGTCTCTTCTTGTAAACCTCCAGGATTGGAGCACCCGCAACTTCTGGTAGCAAGTCCTTCCACTGATGAATGGTTCTCATTGCCAGGAAATTTCTCCTTAGTTCTAGCTTGCTTCTCTCCTTCGTTAGTTTCCCTCCGTTTTATTTTATTTTTATTTTATTTATTTATTTTGTCACACAGGATATCTAAGCATAAGCATGAAATAACTATATGATATATAAGCATATATACAAGTATGAGTATGTAATAACTATATTAATTGGATAGGACAAAAGGAAACAATAGGACAGGAACGGTAGGCACGCTGGTGCTCTTATGCACGCCCCTTATAGACCTCTTAAGAATGGGGTGATGTCAGTGGTGGGATTCAAGTAATTTAATAACCGGTTCTCTGCCCTAATGATTTCTTCCAACAACCAGTTCACCAAACTGCTCAGAAAGTTTACAACTGGTTCTCCCGAAGTGGTGCGAATTGGCTGAATCCCACCACTGAGTGAGGTCAATAGTAGACAGTTTTTGGTTGAAGCTTTGGGGATTTGGGGAAGAGACCACAGAGTCAGGTAGTGTATTCCAAGCATTAACAACTCTGTTACTGAAGTCATATTTTCTGCAATCAAGATTGGAGCGGTTAATATTAAGCTTAAATCTATTGTGTGCTCGTGTATTGTTGCAATTGAAGCTGAAGTAGTCTTCGACAGGAAGGACATTGTGATAGATGATTCTATGAGTTAAACTCAGGTCATATCGAAGGCGGCATAGTTCTAAATTTTCTAAACCCAGGATTTCAAGTCTGGTGGCATAAGGTATTTTGTTGTATTCAGAGGAGTGGAGAACTCTTCTTGTGAAATATTTCTGGTCACGTTCAATTTTTTTTTAATTTTTTTTTTGTTTACATTTATATCCCGCCCTTCTCCGAAGACTCAGGGCGGCTTACAGTGTATAAGGCAATAGTCTCATTCTATTTGTATATATATATTTTTTTTTACAAAGTCAACTTATTGCCCCCCCAACAATCTGGGTCCTCATTTTACCTACCTTATAAAGGATGGAAGGCTGAGTCAACCTTGGGCCGGGCTTGAACCTGCAGTAATTGCAGGCTACTGTGTTCTAATAACAGGCTTCGTAACAGCCTGAGCTATTCCGGCCCCAATTGTATTGATGTCAGAAATGTGGTATGGGTTCCACACAGTCGAGGTGTATTCGAGAATTGGTCTAGCAAATGTTTTATATGCTCTGGTTAGTAGTGTAGTGTTTCTGGAGAAGAAGCTACGCAAAATTAAGTTTACAACTCTTAGAGCCTTTTTTGCTATGTAGTTGCAGTGGGCTTTGGCACTTAGATCATTTGATATCAAAACTCCAAGGTCTATAGCAGGGTGGGGGTCATCTGTAAGGTAATGTCCATCAAGCTTGTACTTAGTGTTTAGGTTCTTTTTTCCAATATGTAAGACTGGTAGAGATTTGGAGTTAGGGTTACTTCTAACCGTTGCTTCTTCTCCTGCCTTCTTGACCCCCCATCTTCTTTGTGGCAGCCCCACAAATATTAGAAGACTGCTGTCATGCCACCTCTTGTCCTTCCTTTCATTAAACTGGACATACCCAGTTCCTGCAACCGTTCTTCATATGTTTTAGCTTCTAGTCCCCTAATCATCTTTGTTGCTTTTCTCTGCACTCTGTCGTGTCCCACTCCTCCTCTGACGGCCGGGTCTGGGAAGTCTGTATCAAGCGTGGCCACGAAGCCTCTGCAGCTCTGCCAAAGTCCTATCAGAGTCCTCAGGGCAGGCAGGAATCCAAGGTGTGACTTCAGCAACCAGATGAGACTTTGCCTGACTCAAGGAATGCCAAAAAACAGATCCTTTATCCATGGGGTGTGGCTCCATGACTCAGCACTTATCCAGGCCTGCCCCTCCCTTCCTTTTGCTGACGTTGCCTCTCCATTCTCCGGAAGCGGGGATCTGTCCACCCTCCAGCTGCCGGCAATTCTAGCTCGTGACTGGCTTCATGCTCGCATGCTGTGGGGGGGAGGTTTATTTGCTCAGTCTGTCCGGGCATGGTGCCAGGGCTGGGGGCTGGAGGCATGCCAGGCCCTTCGTCTGCACTATCAGTCTCTGGCTGAGATAGCAGGAGATGGGAGGGGCCCGGCTGCGGAGAGGGGGGCGGGCGAGGCACAACACACTCTTTCTAGAGTCTCCACATCCTTTTTTTACATCGTGGCGACCAAAACTGGATGCAGTATCCCAAGTGTGGCCTTACCAAGGCCGTATAAGGCTTGTAGAAGCATGTAGTACAAAGCGTATATAATAATGTATATAAACTAAATACTTCACGTGGTCCTGATTCTATCCTTCTGTTTATGCAGCCTCATTGCAGCTCAACACTGAATTCTGCAACCGGTCGTGGCTTTAGCTCCTGCAGGGAAGTTTTATCTCCCTGCCCGTCCTTTGAGCTCCACAAAAGGGTTTGGAAATTGATTTAAAATCCTGCCCTATCAGCAGACAACAAACAGATTTAATTAAGCATAACCTTTCCCTTAGCAATAAAATATAACACATCCTAAAAAAAACCCCGTTCTTTATCTGTTTTAGCTTCCAGTCCCCTAATCTTCTTCGTTGCTCTTCTCTGCACTCTTTCTAGAGTCTCAATATCTTTTTTACATCATAGCAACCAAAACTGAATGCAATATTCCAAGTGTGGCCTTACAAAGGCCTTATAAAGTGGTATTAACACTTCTTGATCCTATTCCTGTTAATGCATCCTAGGATTGCACTTGGCAATTGCAGCACACTGCTGGCTCATATTTAAGTGATAGTCCACTCCTCCTCCTCCTCCTCCTCTTTTCTTTTTCTTCCTCCTCTTTCTTCTTCCTCCTTCTTCTTTCTCCTTCTTCTTTTTCTTCTTCTTCTTCTTCCTCCTCCTCCTTTTCTTCTCCTCTTCCTCCTCTTCCTCCCTCCTCCTCCTCTCCCTCCTCCTCCTCCTCTCCTCCTCCTCTCCTCCTCCTCTTCTTCTCCTTTTCCTCTCCTCCTCCTCCTCTTCTCCTCCTCCTCCTCATCTCTCCTCCTCCTCCTCCTTTCCTCCTCCTCCTCCTCCTTTTCTTCTTCTTCTCATTTTCCTCCTCTCCTCCTCCTCCTCTTCCTCTACTACTATTACTACTACTTCTACTGCCATATCCGTCATTGGACGTTGGCGATCATATTGGCAATCCTATTTTTGTCAACAGCCGCGTGAAAAAGTGTTGCTGAGTTTTATCCAAACCGGTCCCTTAGGTTTTAAGCCGATCGCTGTTGTGTCATCTGCAAACTTCAGTAGTTTAACAGGTGGATCGTTAGGTATGCAGTCATTCGTATACAGAGAGAAGAGAAGTGGGGAGAGCACACAGCCTTGGGGGGCCCCTGTGCTAATTGTACAGGTATTTGATGTGATTCTGCTTAGCTTCACCTGCTGCTTCCTGGTTGTTAGGAAGCTTATGATCCACTTAGAAGTCTGTTCAGGTACCTGTAGCTGGTTTAGCTTAGTTAGAAGAGTGTCTGGAATGCTGAACTAAAGTCTACAAAGAGAGCCCTTGCGTAGGTCTTTGGAGCTTCAAGATGTTGTAGGATGTAGTGCGGAGCCCTATTAACAGCATCATCTGTTGATCTATTTGCTCGGTATGCAAATTGCAAGGGGTCTAACAGCGGATCCGTGATGGTTTTCAAGTGAGACAGCACTAGCCTTTCAAAGGTTTTCATAACTACAGATGTTAGAGCAACTGGTCAGTAGTCATTCAGTTCTTTGATGGTGGGCTTCTTCGGCACTGGGATGATGGTAGAGCGTTTGAAGCAAGAAGGAACATAGCACATCTCTAGTGATATCTAGTGAGCTCTAGTTAAAAGATAAGATGAATGGAAATGACGGATAAAAGATTGTACACTTAAATATGTTTATGAGAAATAAAAATAAAAACTTATTTTTAAAAAACAAAAACACCCCAAAATGCACAGGGACCGTATATCTGGTACCTTGCTCAATAGTAGTAACTGTGAGAGGGATCTTGGAGTCCTACTGGACAACCATTTAGATAGGAGCCAGCCATGTGCAGCAGCTGCCAAAAAAGCCAACACAGTTCTGGGCTGCATAAACAGAGGGGATAGAATCAAGATCACGTGAAGTGTTAATACCACTTTATAATGCCTTGGGAAGGCCACACTTGGAATATTGCATTCAGTTTTGGTCGCCACGATGTAAAAAAGATGCTGAGACTCTAGAAAGAGTGCAGAGAAGAGCAACAAAGATGATTAGGGGACTGGAGGCTAAAACATATGAAGAACAGTTGCAGGAACTGGGTATGTCTAGTTTAATGAAAAGAAGGACTAGGGGAGACATGAAAGCAGTGTTCCAATATCTCAGGGGCTGCCACAAAAAAGAGGGAGTCAAGCTATTCTCCAAAGCACCTGATGGCAGGACAAGAAGCAATGGGTGGAAACTAATCAAGGAGAGAAGCAACTTAGAACTAAGGAGAAATTTCCTGACCATTAAAACAATTAATCAGTGGAACAACTTGCCACCAGAAGTTGTAAATGCTCCAACACTGGAAATTTTAAAGAAAATGTGGATAACCATTTGTCTGAAGTGGTGTAGGGTTTCCTGCCTGGGCAGAGGGTTGGACTAGAAGACCTCCAAGGTCCCTTCCAACTCTGTTATTATGACAAAATCCCTCTTGCAGTTGCTGCTTTTGAGCCCGGTACCACCAATTCTATACTTGTACACATCTGGTTGTTTTTTTTTCCCCTTGCCCTACGTGGAAAAAAAACAACCACCCTTAACTTTTCTCACCTTGGAAGCTGGATGGCTTCTATCTCAGAAGGAAGGAAGCGGGCCAGAGGCAAACTCAGCGTACTGTACATGTCACGTTCCTTAGGAAACAAATTCTGTAAGAAGTAAACCAGCCGCCTGGAAATCATTGCTTTGCTCACACTCGGAGCCCTTGTGACCCACCCCGAAGGCAGCTGCGCATCGCATTAGTTGATGCAGGCATCTCTGTTTTGGGGCCAAATACAGGCGGGAGGGGAGGGAGGGGGAGGAGAGAAACACCCCCCCCTCCGAATCGAGCCTTGAAAAGCAGTGGTGGTGGGGGAGCTGATCTTTAAATCGCCGCGGTGCCTCTCGTAGCGATAATTCAGATTTAAAGGAGAAAAAGGGCAGATTACTTTCCGAGCAGATGGCGGCGGGCCCGAGAAATCCAAGGGATGAGTCAAAAGAAGAGGCCGGAATAGCTCAGGCTGTAAGGAGCCTGTTATTAGAACACAATAGCCTGCAATTATTGCAGGTTCAAGCCCGGCCCAAGGTTGACTCAGCCTTCCATCCTTTATAAGGTAGGTAAAATGAGGACCCAGATTGTTGGGGGGGCAATAAGTTGACTTTGTAAATATACAAATAGAATGAGACTATTGCCTTATACACTAAGCCGCCCTGAGTCTTCGGAGAAGGGCGGGATATAAATGTAAAAAAAAAAAAAAAGAGACAGAGCCTCGGCGCAATTCAACAGAACCGGGGGGGGGGGGGGAAGAAAGAAAGACAGGAACATACACACAACACACACCAACACACACACACACACCCCTCCTATTTCATCTCTGAGTCTCTTTGTTTGAGTTTGTCCTGCGGTGTTTCCCGGTGACTCCCGTATACAGTGTCACAAAACCATTAATCAAACCTGAAAGCAACCTGTGTTTTTTTAAAAAAAAACATGCTTGGCAATTTCGGGAATGAAAAAAGGACTCGCCAACCTCGCCGAGCGGATTTCGCGGCCAAGGATGTGAAGGACTCTTGACCTTCGCCTTATGATGGACGTCGGCCTATTGGATCCTTTTTCTGTTGTTTCTACCTGCTGGATGTGGGGAAAACACACACACACACACAAAGAGTAAATTTCTCGGCGGCTTTAACTCCGCCAACGTTTAAATAAATACCCTGGAAAATTAAGGCTCTCCATTAACCTTGAAGGGGCAACCTCAAAATAACAGGACCATGTTAAGCGATGGACTTAAATACACCCCGAGCGGGCAGTGCTGTTTGGAAGCAAAAAATAGAGGAGGGAAAAACCTTTTTTTTAAAAAAGTATGCCAAAAGACTTTAGGATTAAAATGTAGATTGCTTTCCTGAATCAATGGGGATAAGTGGGGTCAAAACACCACAAGGGGAACCTGTGGTGGTCCGCCAGCAGCCAGCATAGCTGGCAGTGGAGTCGGACAGTGAGGAAGCTGCGGAGGAACATGGGCCAATCTTGGAGTCTGGGGAAGGCTCGGAAGAGGGCTCTGCGTCAGAGGCAGAGAGGGGGCCAGGGCCATATGCCAGTTATCAGCTGCCTTCAGAGGCAGACATCAGTGAGGCAGACGAACAGCTAGAGCCGCTAGTTCCCAGTGTGCGCATGCGCAGAGCTGCCAGAAGGCACGAACAGTTAAAACAAAAGGGACAACTCAGGAGTAAGGCCTGGAGATGATTGGCCCCTCCCATAAAGCTTTAAAAGAGGAGCAAAGGCACGTGGGCCCTTTGCAGGAAAGCAACGTCGTTAATTCTGTTCCCAATCGGCATCTCTTGTTTGTTTCTGGATTCCATGTGGCTTTGCCAAGTAGGTCTTTGGCAGCGTGTTAAGGGAAATAAAGATTGGTGATTATCCTGAAGGACTTTTTGCAACTCATTGGGAGTCAGCTGTGAATGAATGTCATTCACAGCTGTTGCAATGAAAGAGGGTTTTGTTGTGCCTCGCCCGCCCCCCTCTCCGCAGCCGGGCCCCTCCCATCTCCTGCTATCTCAGCCAGAGACTGATAATGAAGACGAATGGCCTGGCATGCCTCCAGCCCCCAGTCCTGGCACCATGCCCGGACAGACTGAGCAAATAAACCTCCCCCCCACAGCATGTGAGCATGAAGCCAGTCACGAGCTAGAATTGCCGGCAGCTGGAGGGTGGACAGATCCCTGCTTCCGGAGAATGGAGAGGCGACGTCAGCAAAAGGAAGGGAGGGGCAGGCCTGGATAAGTGCTGAGTCATGGAGCCACACCCCATGGCCTATATAAAGGATCTGCTTTTTGGCATTCCTTGAGTCAGGCAAAGTCTAATCTGATTGCTGAAGTCACACCTTGGATTCCTGCCTGCCCTGAGAACTCTGACAGGACTTTGGCAAAGCTGCAGAGGCTTCGTGGCCATGCCTGAGACAGACTTTCCAGACCCGGCCGTCAGAGGAGGAGTGGGACACGACAGGTTTTGGGATTACTCGTGTGTTTTAATGGCTCAGGAAGCCTCGGTCACAACAGAACCTGTTAAGAGTTTGTAGCAATCCAACCCGCACAGAAGTAAATAATTCAGCAGGATTCATGTATAAAAGTAACTTCTTTATAAACAGTAATATAAAGCACAATGCATGTATACAATACCCATGCAGCAGAAGGCAGAACCAGCACTGTTTATAGCTAACCTAGGGAGGCTACCTTAAAGGACCCACTGTTTGTAAACCATGTTACATGTAAGACAGGTGAGGAGAGCTGATGAGGGTCATATCTATCGAAGTGTTGTCCCGGTGCTTGGAGGCCGTACGGGTCTGGATGGGGAGAAACAGGCTCAAGCTCAATCCCTCCAAGACAGAGTGGCTGTGGATGCCGGCATCTCGGTACAGTCAGCTGAGTCCTCGGCTGACTGTTGGGGGCAAGTCATTGGCCCCGATGGAAGGGGTGCGCAACTTGGGCGTCCTCCTGGATGAACGGCTGTCTTTTGAAGATCATTTGACGGCCGTCTCCAGGAGAGCTTTTTACCAGGTTCGCCTGGTGCGCCAGTTGCGCCCCTTTCTAGACCGGGATGCCCTATGCACGGTCACTCACGCCCTCGTGACATCTCGCCTGGATTACTGCAATGCTCTCTACATGGGGCTCCCCTTGAAGGGCCTCCGGAGGCTGCAGTTAGTTCAGAATGCGGCTGCGCGGGTTATAGAGGGAGCCCCTCGTGGCTCCCGCGTGACACCTATCCTGCGCAGACTGCACTGGCTACCTGTGGCCTTCCGGGTGCGCTTCAAGGTTTTGGTAACCATCTTTAAAGCGCTCCATGGCATAGGGCCGGGTTATTTACGGGACCGCCTACTGCTACCGGATACCTCTCACCGACCCGTGCGCTCTCACAGAGAGGGACTCCTCAGGGTGCCGTCCGCTAGGCAGTGCCGTCTGGCGACGCCCAGGGGAAGGGCCTTCTCTGTGGGGGCTCCCACCCTCTGGAACGAACTCCCTCCAGGACTCCGTCAACTTCCTGACCTCCGTACCTTCCGCCGCGAGCTCAAGACACATTTATTCATCTGTGCAGGACTGGCTTAGATTTTAAATTTATAGGGGTTTTAAATTGGTTTTAATATTTATATTTCTATTTTTAATAATTGGGCATTAGAATAAGTTTTTTAATGTTTATTTTAATTTGTATATAAGTGTTTTATATGCCTGTGAACCGCCCTGAGTCCTTCGGGAGATAGGTATACAAATATGAATAATAAATAAAATAAAATAAATAAATAAATAAATAAATAGCTGTTTGAGTCAAGAGGAACAACCATTGACGTCAAGATGTGTCCTTCTCATCTATGACGGTGCAGATCGTTCTCGACTTAACGGCCACAACTGATCCCCAGCATTTCCGCTGCCAATTGAGGCACTCATTAAGTGAGTTTTGCACCACTTTGCCACCTTCCTCGCCACGGCTCTTAAGCGAATCCCTGCGGTTTGTTAAGTGACTAACACGGTTGTTAAGTGAATTTGACTTCCCCATGGATTTTGCATGTCAGAAGGTCGCAAAAGGGGATCGTGTGACACCCCCCCACACACAGGGCACTGCAACCATCGTAAAAATTGGGTCAGTTGTCCAAGCATCTGAATTTTTGATCACGTGACCGTGGGAGGCTGCAACGGTTGTAAGTGTGAAAAATGGTCATAAGTCACTTTTTTCAGGGCTGTTGTAACTTCGAACGGTCACTAAACGAATCGTTGTTAAGTCGAGGGTTACCTTGAAATGGTAGCTGCTGACATGGACCTGAATCCTTGTCTCATCTAAGCCAGGACTGGCAGTTCTTTGATGGTTTTTTTTAGGAGTGGTGGAATGGAAACCTTGGACATGCCATCTTTGAGGACGTTCCTTTCTGTTGGTGAGTTTCTCATTCGTTCCTCAGAAGAAGACCTTTTAAACCCAACATCCTGATGGTGCCAATGTCAACTCGCAAGGCATCCCTAGCCTGCCTTTGAGTTGCCATAGGCAAGGGGGATGGGGAAACCGACGAAGCAACACGGCAGCCAAAGACAGGAGCACATTCCAGACTTATCTCTCTCAAGGCTGTCTCCCAGGGTTACCCACAGCGGCCAGAGGGGAGTGATCTCTACGACCCGCGAAATTGCTCCGTTGGCGAATGGGACTGATGACACTCCTTGTAGGGGAGGGGGGGAAAACAAAGGTCATGATTAGGGCCGTAAATTACATGGGGGTGGTGGTCAGAGTTGGCTTCGTTTGGGTATGTGCCGACACGGAGCTCCTAATAAATAACTGGATTTCTTTTGAAGCTCGGCTCGAGGCTCACGGTTGGTGCCCTCACAGCCACTTTGGAAGGAAGGCCTGAAGCTCTGGAGCAAAACTGAGACTTCTTAGGTGTCCCCTGGAAGGGGGAAAAAAAAAATTCTGCCCCTTTATTTCTGTGCCTTCCCCGCGGAAGGATGCCAGGAGGCTGGCTTTGAAGGCCACCATTGATCGGTCCTTTCCTTCTCTCGTTTCTTCTCCTCCTCCTCCTCCTCCAAGCTGTCTCCTTTCCTCTTAAGTTTCACTTTTAATGAAATTATTCAGGACTTTTGAAGCTCTTCAAAGGAGAGAGGACAGCAGAGGAGGGGGGTGGGCTTGTTTCCATGTGCCTTCATGGCTCCCCTGGCTTTTATCTTCCCTTCTCTCCCACAAAGCCTTGCGTTGGGGGTCCCCAGCTGTAGCCGCTGCTCTTGAACTTGCAAAATTCCGGGATGTAATTTCTTAAAAGGCAGTTCTCTACGTCTCTGAGATGATTAGATCAGAGATTTTCCTCTTTTTTTTTTATTTTTTATTCTCTCTTCTTTTGACCGGTTCCTTCGGGGAAGGAGATAGAATTTTTTTTTTCCTTTCCAAAATGTTCTTCTTTATCCTTGACTGTTTTTTCCCCTCTTCCTGCAAGAGAGGCGCGGAAACTCTGCGTGGAAACCGTTAGCACGTGGGACGCTTTGCTACAAATACGAGGAGTCCTCAACTTACGACCACAGTGGAGCCCCCCCAATTTCTGTTCTTAAGTGAGGCATTCGTTTCCTCCCCTCTCCCCGGTTTTCTTGCCACGGTTGTTAAGCGAATCAGTGCTGTGTTTTTTTTTTTGTTTTTTTTACATTTATACCCCGCCCTTCTCCGAAGACTCAGGGCGGCTTACAGTGTATAAGGTTAGCAACATGGTTGTTAAGTGAACCTGGGGCCCTGCAACCGTCATAAATACGAGTCAGTTACCGAGCATCGTAAGCGTGAAAAACAATCGTTAATCACCCTTTGCGGTGTGTGTTGTCAGTTTGGAAGGTCACTAAAAGAGACTGCTGTAGGTCGAGGACTTGTGGCAAAATTATTTATTTTTATTTATTTATTTGTCACAACAGTATATATAAGCATAAGCATGAAATAACTATACGATATATAAGCATATATATAAGCATAAGTATGTAATAACTATATTAATTGGATATAACGAAAGGAAACAATAGGACAGGGACGGTAGGCACGCTGGTGCTCTTATGCACGCCCCTTACAGACCTCTTAGCAATGGGGTGAGGTCAATGGTAGACAGTTTTTGGTTGAAGCTTTGGGGATTTTGGGAAGAGACCACAGAGTCAGGTAGTGTATTCCAAGCATTAACAACTCTGTTACTGAAGTCATATTTTCTGCAATCAAGATTGGAGCGGTTCACATTAAGCTTAAATCTATTGTGTGCTCGTGTATTGTTGCGATTGAAGCTGAAGTAGTCTTCGACAGGAAGGACATTGTAATAGATGATTCTATGAGTTAAACTCAGGTGATGTCGAAGGCGGCGGAGTTCTAAGTTTTTAGGTAAAATTTTTCTTGGGGGTTCCTAGCTGAGCTGCCTAAACTGGCAGGAATAAGATGACACCCCACAAAACAAGCTCAGGATCCAAAGAGGTCTTGACAAGCTTGAACAATGGACCATTAAAATTCACGAAATGAATTTTAACGTGGAGAAAAGCAAAGTTTTCCACGTAGGCAGGAGAAACCAAAAGGTACAAAGCTCAGATTAGGAGAGACCTGGCTCAAAAACAGTCACTGTGAGAGGGACCCTGGAGTCCTAGTGGACGATCACTTGAATAAGAGCCAGCCGTCTGCGGCCGCCGCCAAAAAAGCTAATACAATCCTGGGTTGTGTAAAGAGAGGCACAGAATCAAGATCACCTGAAGTACTAGTAAAGGTAAAGGTAAAGGTTCCCCTCGCACATACGTGCTAGTCGTTCCCGACTCTAGGGGGCGGTGCTCATCTCCGTTTCAAAGCCGAAGAGCCAGCACTGTCCAAAGACGTCTCCGTGGTCATGTGGCTGGCATGACTCAATGCCAAAGGCGCACGGAACGCTGTTACCTTCCCACCAAAGGTGGTCCCTATTTTTTCAACTTGCATTTGTACGTGCTTTCGAAACTACTAGTTTCAAAGTATTAGTACCACTTTACAAAACCCTTGTAAGAACGCACCAGGGATACTACAACCAATTTTGGTCACCATTAGTGGTGAAATCCAAATTTTTTTACTACCGGTTCTGTGGGCGTGGCTTGGTACGCGTCGCAGGGGAAGCATACTGCAAAATCCCCATTCCCTCCCCACTCCAGGGGAAGGATACTGCAAAATCCCCATTCCCACCCTACACCAGGGGAGGAATACTGCAAAATCCCCATTCCCACCCTACACCAGGGGAAGGATACTGCAAAATCCCCATTCCCTCGCCACTCTAGGGGAAGGATACTACAAAATCCCCATTTCCTCCCCGCTCTAGGTGAAGAATACTGCAAAATCCCCATTTCCACTCCACTCCCAGGGAAGGATACTGCAAAATCCCCATTTCTACCCCACTCCGGGGGAAGGATACTGCAAAATCCCCATTCCCTCTCCACTCTAGGGAAAGGATACTGCAAAATCCCCATTTCTACCCCACTCCGGGGGAAGGATACTGCAAAATCCCCATTCCCTCTCCACTCCAGAGGAAGGATACTGCAAAATCCCCATTCCCTCTCCACTCCAGAGGAAGGATATTACAAAATCCCCATTCCCTCCCCACTCCAGGGGAAGGATATTGCAAAAAAAAAAAATGTTGAAACTTTGGAAAAAGTTCAGAGAAGAGCAACTGAAATGATCAAGAGCCTCTAGAGTAAACCGTATGGAGAACGACTGCAGAATTTGGGTCTGGCTGGTCTAAAGAAAAGAAGAATTAGGGGTGATATGATATGATACGTCACTGCTATTGGTTCTCCTGCTTGAGCAGGAGGCTGGACTAGAAGACCTCCCAGGTCCCTCCCAGCTCTATTCTATTTTAATTCACCTGCATTTCCCCGCCCCCAGGTTGGAGATGGTTGTTTTCCATCTTTTTAATCTTCCCTGGAGATATTTCTTTACTTGCTGGAGGTCAGAAGTAGCTGATAAGCCTCCCGAAAGCGTTTTGAGTGTCATTTGGGTATAATAACAGCGATGTCACGTTAAAGGACAATCTTTTCTTCTGCTAAACCATAATGACGTCCAGCGGTCCTTCTTGAGCTCGAAATAAA
Organism: Ahaetulla prasina; assembly: GCF_028640845.1. Classification (NCBI taxonomy): domain Eukaryota; kingdom Metazoa; phylum Chordata; class Lepidosauria; order Squamata; family Colubridae; genus Ahaetulla; species Ahaetulla prasina. The sequence goes on along the minus strand of NC_080556.1, from coordinate 9,846,993 downwards.
TCCAGTTCTCTGTATTTGTAGCAAATGTTTCAATCCCACGAGTCCGCCTGGCTTATTTCTCTTCCTGGCCAGAGTTGGGAAGTGATTAAGTTCTCAAAAAAATGCCATGCGCACTTGGTTGTTGCTAGCTGAAAGCCACCTGGGCAACTATTCTTGCAGTCACGTGGAATTTGAGGGGAGATATGAACCCTTCCTGGAACTGGGGGTCCTCCAGTTGAGAAGTGCGTTGCCAGCAGATTTCTGGAGATTGATTGAAACTTAGAATAGAATAAAGACAAATTCCTTGTGTGTCCAATCACACTTGGCCAATAAAAATTCTATTCTATTCTATTCTATTCTATTCTATTCTATTCTATTCTATTCTATTCTATTCTAATATAATATAACAACAGAGTTGGAAGGGACCCTGGAGGTCTTCTAGTCCAACCCCCTGCCCAGGCAGGAAACCCTACACCATCTCAGACAAATAGTTATCTAATTATCTAAAGGGCCATAATAGCTCAGGCTGTTAGAAGCCTGTTATTAGAACACAGCAGCCTGCAATTACTGCAGGTTCAAGCCCGCCCGAGGTTGACTCAGCCTTCCATCCTTTATAAGGTAGGTAAAATGAGGACCCAGATTGTTGGGGGGGGGCAATAAGTTGACTTTGTAAATATACAAATAGAATGAGACTATTGCCTTATACACTATAAGCCGCCCTGAGTCTTCGGAGAAGGGCGGGATATAAATGTAAATTAAAAAAAAAAATTCTTCTTAAAAACTTCCAGGATTGGAGCATTCACAACTTCTGCAGGCAAGTTGTTCCACTGATTAATTGTTCTCACTGTGAGGAAATTTCTCCTTAGTTCTAAGTTGCTTCTCTCCTTGATTAGTTTCCACCCATTGCTTCTGGTCCTGCCTTCAGGTGCTTTGGAGAATAGCTTGACTCCCTCTTCTTTGGGGCAGCCCCTGAGATATTGGAAGACTGCTATCATGTCTCCCCTAGTCCTTCTTTTCATGAAACTAGACAGACCCAGTTCCTGCAACCGTTCTTCATATGTTTTAGCCTCCAGTCCCCTAATCATCTTTGTTGCTCTTCTCTGCACTCTTTCTAGAGTCTCAACATCTTTTTTACATCGTGGCGACCAAAACTGAATGCAATATTCCAAGTGTGGCCTTACCAAGGCATTATAAAGCGGTATTAACACTTCACGTGATCTTGATTCTATCCCTCTGTTTATGCAGCCCAGAACTGTGTTGGCTTTTTTGGCAGCTGCTGCACACGGCTGGCTCATATCTAAATGGTTGTCCACTAGGACTCCAAGATCCCTCTCACAGGTACTACTTCATGGAATCCAATTGAAAGATGAAGCGGAAAAGAAGAAAACCAGCCACCAGGACTAACACTGATGATGTTACCTAGCTGGGTAATGAAACGTCGGCAAGAAAACAACCAAGCTCAGCGACCACTGAGGAGTCTTCATTTCAACCCTGAGCTACCAATATTCCCCTTTATTAAAAACCAGCCACCTTGTCCTCACTCAAGGTTTGGTACGTTCTCCGCCTTTAGCTCTTCCCTTCCGTTCACACGAACCTGGCTTTCATTCCCTTTTTTTTTTTGGTTCAAACATTTTTTTATGGATAACCATCTGACTGAGATGGTGTAGGGTTTCCTGCCTGGGCAGGGGGTTGGACTAGAAGGCCTCCAAGGTCCCTTCCAACTCTGATGTTATGTTATGTTATGATCTGTGTCTTCCTAATGGTTCCATGTCTTGCCTTTCTAGTCCCACAACAACCCATTGAGAGTGGTTTTTTTTTCCATAACAGAAGGATGACTTCTTCTCCCGAGCCAAGAAGTTTATTTTTTATTTTTATTTATTTATTTATTTATTTATTTATTTATTTATTTATTTATTTATTTATTTATTTATTTATTTATTTATTTATTTGTCATACAGTATATATAAGCATAAGCATGAAATAACTATACAATATATAAGCATGTTTATAAGCATAAGTATAAAATAACTATATTAATTGGATATAACGAAGGAAAACAATAGGACAGGAATGGTAGGCACGTTTGTGCTCTTATGCACGCCCCTTACAGACCTCTTAGGAATGGGGTGAGGTCAATAGTAGACAGTTTTTGGTTGAAGCTTTGGGGATTTGGGGAAGAGACCACAGAGTCAGGTAGTGTATTCCAAGCATTAACAACTCTGTTACTGAAGTCCTATTTTCTGCAATCAAGATTGGAGCGGTTCACATTAAGCTTAAATCTATTGTGTGCTCGTGTATTGTTACGACTGAAGCTGAAGTAGTCTTCGACAGGAAGGACATTGTAATAGATGATTCTATGAGTTAAAGTCAGGTCATATCGAAAGCAGCAAAGTCCTAAATTTTCTAAACCCAAGATTTCAAGTCTGGTGGCATAAGGTATTTTGTTGTATTCAGAGGAGTGGAGAACTCTTCTTGTAAAATATTTCTGGACACGTTCAATTGTATTGATGTCAGAAATGTGGTATGGGTTCCAGACAGTCGAGCTGTATTCAAGAATTGAATATTGAATAATTAAATAAGAATTATTTAATAATAATAATAATAATAATAATAATAATAATAATAATAATAATAATAATAATAAGAAGAAGAAGAAGAAGAAGAAGAAGAAGAAGAAGAAGAAGAAGAAGAAGAAGAAGAATTGAATATTGAATAATTGAATAAGAATTATTCTATAATAATAATAATAATAATAATTAATAATAATAATAATAAGAAGAAGAAGAAGAAGAAGAAGAAGAAGAAGAAGAAGAAGAAGAGGAAGAGGAAGAGGAAGAGGAAGAGGAAGAGGAGGAGGAATTGACTATTGAATAACTGAATAAGAATTGAATAAGAAGTGTACAGTATTTTGTGTGTATCTGGAGGAAAAGACAGGAGGGCAATCGAGGTGTGAGACACAACCTCAGGACCATCATGGGATGAGCTATATGACATCCCTGGGCGTTGAACAACAGAAAACAGGAAATTGCAGCCTGGAGAATCCATCTTCTTGATTTGCAACCTGTTATTGACGCTGCTGGCGAGATACTTTCAAGAGGGATCTGGGAGGGTATTTGGGTGTGTGTGTGTGTGAGAGAGAGAGAGACACACACACAAAGGGAGCAGTCTTCACACTGCGACTTGTGTGTGCAGAAGAAGGAGGATCGACCTGTGGCACTGCTGCCAGAATCAGTGGGTTTTAGGTCTAATGCCCCCTTATTTCCTTGTCAGAGTGGCAAGAGGTTGGGTTGGGAGAAGAGCTGGCAGCTGTGCAGCCCAGCAGGGTACCAACCCTCTCTAGGTGGCCACCAAGTTGCTCCTCGCCTGTCAGGAGAGGAGGAAAACCCGCTTCTGTCGCCATACTAGAAGCCCTGGCAGATCGAAAGAGAGAGGAGGAGGAGGAGGAGGAGGAGAGAGAGGAGGAGGAGGAGAAGGAGGAGGAGGAGGAGGAGGAAGGAGGAGGAAAAAGAAGGAGGAGGAGGAAGAAGGAGGAGGAGGAGGAGAAGAAGAGGAGGAGAAGGAGAAGGAGGAGGAGGAAGAAGGAGGAAGACAAAGAAGGAAAAGGAAGAAGGAGGAGGAGTTGGAGGAGGAAGAAGAAGAAGAAGAGGAGAAAAAGGAGGAGGAGGAAGGAGGAGGAGGAGGAGAAGAGGAGGAGGAGGAGAGAGGAGGAGGAAAAGGAGAAGAAGGAGGAGAAACAAGGAGGAGGAAAAAGAAGGAGGAGGAGGAGTGGGAGGAGAGAAGAAGAGAAGGAGGAGGAGGAGGAAGAAGAAAGAGGAGGAGGAAGGAGGAGGAGGAGGAGGAGAAGAGGAGGAGGAGGAGAGGAGAAGGAGGAGAAGAAGGAGGAAGAAAAGAAGGAAAAGGAAGAAGGAGGAGGAGTGGGAGGAGGAAGAAGAAGAAGAGAAGAAAAAGGAGGAGGAGGAGAAAGGAGGAGGAGGAGGAGAAGAAGAGGAGGAGGAGGAGAAGGAGAAGAAGGAGGAGAAAGAAGGAGGAGGAGTGGGAGGAGAGAAGAAGAGAAGGAGGAGGAGGAGGAAGAAGGAGGAGGAGGAGGAACCACCTTCATTCAGGACATTTTCCTGTGATCTCAACGGGACAGTTCATGTTGCCATCTCAAGAGATGGACATCTATCATGAAAGATGGTCACGTGCGCGCATAAAGCGAGCGTGTGCACACGCGGCGAACCGGTAGTAACCTAATGTGAAACCCACCTGCCCCAGCTCTATGCCATCCTATTTAGGCACATTTTTGAGGCCGGGCGCTTGTGCGGAAAGCACGCGCTGGAGCAAAGCGCATGCACGGAAGGCTGGCATGCGCGTGAAGTGGACACGTGCGCGCATGAAGCGAGCATGCGCACGCATGGCGAGCCGGTAGTAACTTAATGGGAAACCCACCGCTGGATTTGGGGTGTGGGACACAACCCCAGGACCGCCACAGAATGAGCGAAATTCTAGGGGAGCGAAAGCTGATCCATCTAGGA